>NW_005842634.1:9785-16832 GCF_000455745.1 Alligator sinensis
AGACCCAGCACTCTTTCCTGCTTATGCAGGGGGTCGGACTCAATGATCTATAGAGGTCCCTTCTGACCCTAACATCTATGAATCTATGAATCAGGAGGCACTACTTCACAGTCAGGGCGGCTAGGATCTGGAACCAACTTCCAAGGGAAGTGGTGCTCACTCCTACCCTGGGGGTCTTCAAAAGGAGGCTGGATAATCACATTCCCGGGGTCGTTTGACCCCAGCATTCTTTCCTGTCCATGGCAGGGGGTCGGACTTAATGATCTGCTTAGGTCCCTTCCGACCCTACCAACTATGAAACTATGACGTGTGCAGAGTGTGGTGCTGGGTACGGGCAGGAGGGGTGGAGGGTCTGTGTGCAGTGCTGCAGGTCAGCTAGAGCATGGAGTGGTGGTGGAGGTGGTCAGCCAGGACCTTCCAAACCCGAGCATGGCAAGGCTGCAGCTCTCCTAGAGCCTCAGCGGGAGGGCCTGCTGTTGCTGCCACCACAGGCGGTGCTCCTGCTGCCAGGCATCCTCTGCAGCCATGCCGCCGCCACCCAGGCCTCACAGATGTTATGCAGCACATAAGCTCCAACAATGATCCAGGGGAGGTTGTCCTTGGTGACCTCAAAGTGGATAGTGAGGGAGCACCAGCGGCCCTTGAGGCGCCCAAAGTTGCACTTCACTAGGGTGTGGGTCCAGCCCAGGCAGCGGTTGAAGTGGGCCTGGTGGCCAGCGTAGGACTGCAGGAGCCAATGCAGGAGCAAGTAGGCGGGGTCCCCAGTGGGGAGGGCTGGGATGACCATAGCACCCAGCTGCACGTCCAGCACCCCTGGTGCAAAATGGCCACTCTCCACCAGGCCCAGCAGACAGAAATTCCTAAATATGTGGGTGCCATGAGCACTGCCCACCCAGCTGGCACTCACATGCATGAAGGCCCCACGGTGGTCCACAACAGCCTGAGCACCACGGGGTGAAAGCCCCTCCAGCTGTAATAGGGGTGGTCTCTGTGGGGTGGGCAGGTGATGGGGATGTGGGTCCCATCCAGGGCCCCAATGCACTGGGGGAATCCCAAGGCACAGAACCCCACCACCACTGCCAGGAGGTCATGCACACAGAGGGCAGTGTCCACCAGCATGTCCTCAAGTGCACCACACACCTCCAGGATGGCCTCCCCAGTGGTGGCCTTGCCTAGTCCAGACAGGTGGCCAACATACCAGAGATTGGTAGGTGTGGCCAGCTTGAGCAGGGTGAGGGCCAGGTCAGTGCCTGTCGGGAGAGGCAGCCACAGGTCAGTGTCCTTCCACTCCAGGTGGAGCCGTAGCAGCTCCACAAGGTCCCAGGTGGCCTGGGCCATCCTGAAGGCCTCCAGCCAATGCTCATCATTCCAGGTGTGCTGGACAACATGCTGCCACCAGTCCTGGGTGGCCCGGAGGCCCTTGTGGTAGCAGGTATGGAGGTGCAAGAGAGTGACAGCAGCCCTGATGGTGGCATCCAGAAGCCCCTCATCAGCATCCCTTCTTGTGGCAACTGTACAGCGGCAGTGGCCGTGGGATGGCAGGCTGCAGCCAGGCAGGTGGTCGCTGCACGTTGGGGAGCTGGGCAGGCCCAAACAGCTGTGGGCCAGGCAGCAGTCAGTGCAATGGGCCAGTAGGGCCAGCTTGGTGGCCATCAGGAGCCCGGGGCACTGGTCATTGCTGTGAGGGGCAGGGGCTGAATCAGCCATAGCACAGGGAAGCAGTGGGCAAGGAGAAAGCTGCCGCATGCCCCTGCACTAGGCACACCGCTCCTGGCCAGGGAAGTGGCTGGCCAGAGAGCAGCAAGTGGGGCTGCTTTTGGAGGATGGCTGGCAGCTGTAGCCGGAGCCTGAAGCTCCTCCTGGTGGCAGCAGAGGCCCACTGCAGGGCTGCAGGAAGTTTGATGCTAAGAGCAGGAAATCTGCTCCCAAGTTTCTGCATGTGTAGACGCCTGCCTGACAGAACTTAATCCAGAGAAGTTTACACCCCACTAAACTGAGCCCCGATCAAATGTATGCGTAGACGCACCCACTGATTGGATAACTGAAACCTGAAAAGCAGTCAAAAGAGATTTCAAGTTGGAGATTTGAACGTTTCCCTCATGCATTACTGTTTGGTCAAGACTTTTCCTTTCTGTGAACATAAAAATCAGATGTCTCCCACAGCAAAGTGATATAAACAGTATTTTCAGAGATGATCTCTGGCTGGGAGAAGTCACAGGTTTTGTTATTCCACCAGACTGCAAGTTTACCCATGATACAAAATGATTCATCCAGTTCTGGATAATGCCTGAAGAGATGGTGTAGGAAAGGGCTGCAGCAGTTCCCATCAGTGTTCTGTTTGTTTTTAATCAGAGCCCTGTACCCAGACAGAGCAACCTATGGGCATTGTGCTGCCATAGGTGAATTCTTTGGAACATGTGTACCCACCTCCACCCCACCCTTAGTTTTCCACTTATACATAATTGCCAGACACAGAAGAGGTGGCTTGACATAAGACTGAAGGCTCAGTGGCTCAATAAGCTAAAAATACTGTTATTCAAACCTCCAGGAAGCAACTGTGACCACCCGAAACCTGAGATCCTGCTCCTGCCTTTGTGTCAAGGTAATTTGCATCATCCCAGATCCTCACAGAAGGTGAGAGGCTCCATACCAGCTATGAACCAACTGCCCAGAGGAGTTTTCCACCTACTGACTCCTCTGTGAAATCCTATGAAATATGAACTTTCATTTCTGCCCAGAGAACTTTTACAATCTTTTCTCCAATGCCTGATGAAGGTTGTTTGTGCCCAAAAGCTTGCAATTAAAGACATTTTTTGCAAAAATCTTGTTGGTCTGATTGTGTCCTGATTGTGTTATTCATACCTGACATTCTGTCATATCATACTGCAATTTTTCAATGGTACCCAGGCCAACAGTAAGCAAGCAAAACAATACCTCATTTAAAAGCAGGGTATTTCCCCACAAGTTAAAATGCTACATATTTTACAATTTAAAATCCTGTTACTTTAAAATGAGGTTTACTTCTTAAAAATGTACATTAAGTTGCCTATCCTACCTGGCAAAAGTGCCACTTCAGTATGTCAACCTGTTCTCCTGCCATCTTCTGTTGCACCACTATGTATCACTAGTCATCTCTTCCCCTCACAGTGTCGAATTCAATAGTTTAATATGGTGCTGAATTAAGAGGATTTTGTCCTCATGGTCTTCTTTATTCCTCTTTGCTACTGCCAAATGTGAGAGGTACCAATATGGTTGGACCTAATAATTACCCTACCTGCAGATTTTTTAATACTCCCCTAGCATTTCCATAAAAATAACACAACTATATATTAAGTAGGTAAATATCCCTAAACTATATTTTACACTGTCTGTTCTTTATTGCAGCGTTTTTACACATTTAGAAAGTGAGACAAATTCTAAAGATACCCTCCCTCTATATACAACTTGATTCTTAATTGTATTGCATTCTCATTAGCTTTCTTTCAGAAACCAACTTAACACAACATTGTGGAAACAAGGGCCTAAATTCTAGGCAGCTATAGTTTGATTAACTTTTACAGAGTTTTATCAAGTATGAATTTGGATTAAAAATGTAAAGCTGTTTATATAGGTACTAACATTTGCACTATTTAAAAAACAATGACATCTTGTGGCCAAACAGAGAACTCTACGATCACACTAAAAACATTATGAAAAAAATCCTGGATTTAAAATAAAAAAATTAAACAGATTAATTTATATACTGCAACATCAAGGACCCACTATAATACTGGCATAAATTACATAGTCTAAGCAGCTAATCAAAAAACTGATGTCTTGTATCTAGTTAGAAGGAAACATTGATGTGGTATCTTTGATGCAATCCTGATTTCTTCCAAAAAATCTACCAAGTCCTGTTTCCCAGAACACTGGGAGATCAAATGACTAGAGACTGGCTCTTTACATGTAAATCCATGCCCTTTCAGTCAATATTCAACTGATAAACTTTCTCACTAGACTTTTCACATCACCAGTGCTTCTATGGCTGTGTCTCCGTCTGTCAAAGTTCTCTTACTTTGCTCCCACACATCTGAAAACACATCTCTACCCAGAACAATACATAGCAAAGCTCTCTATCCACATAGATATGATTTCTACGCTCATGTCTATCATTCATTTGGGTGGTGACACTTTTATCCTTGTTTTGGTGTGAGGTCCTATAGTGCTTCCTAGAAAATCCATTTGACTTACTGTATTAGCAAGTGAATTTCCCAAACAGTTACAAATAGCCCACGCAGCCAGTTGCAAATGAAACTTACTTTTGTTCCTTTTATTGTTGTTAGACAAAGCTAATAGCTTAAAAGTCTAGGAATAAGGTTTGAACCCGACTGTCTGGAGGGAAAAATTGATTCACGACAGGTACAACTTAGCCTTCGTTCTGCCAAAATAAAGTTCTGTGGTGCTTATAACAGTTAAACCTTAAAAAACAAAGTATTGTCCGATTTGCACAGCCATAAAAATCCACTGGAATTTCTTCCAAGGGAGATTTATCCTGATATCTTAACCAAGAATTCCCCAGTTTCCCCTGCTTTGCACCAACAGCCTGCCCGAGTCCTGCTGTTCTTCCATTCTGCGGATGTCTGATTCCTAGTTGTGCAAAGTTTATGAAGCTCTTTCAGACAAAAAGCAATCTGCAAACATTCAGCTTCATTATGTGTGGTGCAGTGTTGAACTGTAATTTATGAAAGTTGTTGCGAAACCTATTGTCAGTGGTCTGGTGGTTCTTCTGATGTTATCATGAATCTTACAGTACTTGGTGCTTCTTCAAGCGCAATGTCTTGTACTCATGACAATCTCAACTTTTATGTAAAATAAGCAACTAAGATTTTTGGCCTTGAATACATAACTCTTACTGGCTCTGAATCCTAAAGGCAAATGTAAAAGCCTCAACTGTATCATTTTTTGGTTTTCCTTTTTAAATCTCATCATTTTAAAGCCAAACTCATGATCTTTTTGAGGCCTGATTCATGCTTTTTAAATAAAGCCTATATGATGCCTATATGATGTTGGCCAAGATAAGGAAGACATTCACTGATAAAAATGTCTCAATTGGTAAAGTAAGAAAGTCTCTTTCTGATATGCCTTTGACTATTAATGGCTTGGAAACTATTGTAACCCCCTGCTTTAAAAATACAAGCACTGCCTTATTTGCAAGAAAGTATTAAGTAAGTTCTTAGGGCTAACAACATAAGGCGAATCTGTTAGTTTTAAAGTTTTCTGCTACAGTATTACTAACGCATGTCAAATTTGAAAATCAATCCTTACTTAGTTAAGAAAAATAATGGAGGGTAGGTTATGTGGAGGTAACCAAAATTTGTTGCCCAAATTCTTATGCAAACCCACTGATTTCACTGTAGATAGTGTAACTAATGGCAGACTGTCATATCTACTTTTAAAGTAAAAGAATCTGTGTTTTAAAATAAAATGAGAACAGAAAAGCCACAAAATGCATTAGAAGCTCCAATTATTCCTATCAGATTAGATTTTTCATTTTAGAAAAGCATAAATAAAAATGTTTCATCTTGGACTACTCCATTTTATGTTCCTGCATAAATTTCATTTCTCGATCTCTGGTCTCCTCTGATGGATGCTCTCTTGTCTCCTCTGAGAGTGGCTTAGGCCTATCAAACATAGTACTTTCTTCATCACTGGGATTCCCAGTAACTATTATCCAGTAATTCTTATCTTCTTCAGCTTTATGGGAATCCAGATAAGTGTGACAAATGACTTCATATTCCTTTCCAAAGTATGAACTGTAGAGAAAAAGAGAAGAGGTACAGTGGTATACATATTATATCTTAATAATAAGAGTTGAATGGGTCTATAAAAGAGTTGAATAAGAGTTGAATAGGTCCATAAAACTGTAAGTTACTGCTCTAAACAATTTGCAAATAGTCCTGCTAACATTTGTTTGAGCTTATTCAGATATATTATTATATATTTTTAAAAACTGTTATGTCTTCTTCACAATTTCAGAAATTAAAAATGACAAAAATCATCTAGCTAACCCCCAGAGTTGCAGGAGCCCCACCAATGAATGTCAGCCCTAAAGAACATATGCCGATTTAGTGGATCCATTGCCCTCAGGTACAATGGCAACAGGCTCTTCCTCAGCTAGAAATGACAACTTTGGGGGCTTTGCAAGGACACAGAGGGTCTCAGGTTGAGGAATATTGTGGCCACTTTTCACCACTTCACCATCACCTGAAAAGCATCCTTTAGGGTCTAATAGTAGAGACCTTGAATCTTGCTTGGAATTAAAAGGAAACAATTGTTATAAAACATAACAATGAATGATCAATACTAATGCAATACATATATTACATTAGTATGAATTGTTCCATTAATTTTAGTTTGAGAGTCACCTGGATAAGAGCCAGTCAGTTTTCTGCACTATTTTTACATCTTATCTAGAACACTACTGCAGGCCCAATTTTCTCTTTAAATTAAGGACTATCATCCAGGGAGGATCAGGGGGTGCATGCAGCGATGCAGTTGTACACCCCCATTTGATTCTTGTTCTACCCACACTTCAAAACCAACTGACTGGGAGGTGCTGCAACATTTCTATTCAGGCAGTGCTCATAGTTTCATAGTTTCATAGTAGCTAGGGTCAGGAGGGACCTGAACAGATCATCTAGCCTGACCCCCTGCCACAGGCACGAATGAATGCTGGGTTCACAAGACCCCAGACAGGTGATCATCCAACCTCCCTTGAATTTGCCCAAGGTAGCGGTGAGGACGAATGCTCATACAGCCGGGTCATGGGCTCCGCGATGACCCCCGCCAGCTCCCTCAACACCCTTGGGTAGAGGGCATCTGAACCTGCAGATTTAAAAATGTCTAGCCCTTCCAGAAGATCCCTAACTACATCTGCGCTGACTGGAGGCTTGATAGAGCTATCGCCAAGATTGTCCCTACCTCTGGTAGGTGGGATATCCTGGTCCCTGTTCAGGAAAACAGAAGCAAAGAAACTGTTAAAAATATCAGCTTTCTTGTCTGGCGTGG
>NW_005842634.1:16928-26749 GCF_000455745.1 Alligator sinensis
CATTCCTGTATGCCCTTGCTGAGCCAAGGGGGTTTCTGAGCACTCTTACCCACCTTCCTTCTCTCAGGGACTGTTATCCTTTGGGCCTGGAGGATTGCCCCCTTAAGGGGAATTGACTTCATAGTTTATCATCATCTCCCTGATTCCTGCTAATCTCTCTCCACTCCACAGGTGTTAATGACCCTCTATTCTTTTTAATAGTCTTGATATTCCACTATTCAAACTATCCTTTATTCTTTAATATTGCTGTCTGTTACCCTTTTCTGGTAATGTCTCTCCCATTTCACAGACCTGCAAACACTTTTGTGTTCTAGCTAAAAACTTTTACTCAGGTGTGGTAATATCAGCTCAGGTGTAGAAATGGTTGACAGTGAAGTACTAGACTAGAGGCACTGTCAAAATGCTCAAGAAGGCTAACTTTTGTTTAATGAATCTGAATAAGAAATGTACATTTAACTATAATAATTACAAACCTAATGACAAAATAACTTCTGAGTATTTTTCACGTAGTTTGTTGTGTTTTTAAAAATGTAATATATACTCTAGCAAGTTATTGCACATTTTAATAGTTATATTTATTTCTGCTTTGATCTTAAACTGAATAATATAATGCTAGCCTCTTAGTTTATTAGTAAAGCTTCTAGTTTAACTGGAGAAAAATATGTTTTGTGTTATAATGTGGTGCCACACCATCTGTACCCCCTCTTTTCAGTATCCTAGATCTTCCCATGGCTACAGTTGGTCAGTATGTCAAAGGAAAAGCTGAACCATCCACAATCTGGAAAGTTTGGAAATGTGATGGTGAGTTGAAACTATTAAAGGAAATATGTGAAAAAGATTGCGCTAATAGATTAAAGACACAGAACAACAATAAGTTACAGTTTAACAATGACAAGGAGGGATGGTGTGTATGTGCATGTGATTGGGAGAGGAAGGAAAAAGGTTTTGCAGTCCTTTCTATTTTCCAGCTAACTGTGTACCCAGTGCAGTTGTCTCACTGTTTACTTTAATTCTTTATATACTGAACTTGTGTATCATCATGTCATGATTAAAAAAAACACCCCTAAAATTTATGTTTCCATAAACCACACTTACCTTATCCAATAGTTCCTAGGCACAGCTAAGCCCCGATTTGTATGGCAGTGGGTGATAAGGAGTTTACTGTTTGCCTGGGGGGGAAAAACCCCAAGAAAATTCATTTAATAGTTTAAAGATGACTGTTGAATACTTTCTGCCATTAAAGTTAACTTTTTATTTACTGAATCTAAATCTGTTAAAAACAAAAGCTTCTGACTCGGGGCTGTTTTGTACCTCATTGATTTTGAAGTTTCCAAGGACTGTGAACATTAATTATTTTATGCCTTAACTGCATGTGTCTGCTAGCCCAGAACAGCTGAATGCAAAGCACTTGGGCCATACGTCCTCCATCCTCCAATACACTGCTTCTGTTCCTGGCCACACCCCCATGGCGGGGACCATAAAAATAAGCCAAGGAGGGCTGTTCTGTTGGTCATATGCTCTTATACTGGGTGCTTGTTGGTGGAGTGCTCCAGCTGGCTTGAAGCACAATCCAGAACTGAGGCCTTTGCATTTTCATAAATAGATTTTTAAAGTATTATTATATATTTATAATGAGCATTTTAGTATTTTTTTTAAAACAGAACAAGATTAACTTTAAATTAACCTGTTTAAAACAGCCCTGAAAATGGGATATTTGTTTTGAAAAAAATCAAGTGTGTGGATTAAAAGTTGGCAGCAGAATGGTTCTTTTTGTAATAGAATAATATTGCTTTGCACTTACACCAAGGGATCTTAGTGACCCTAGGAACTTTGACCAAAGGATCTCAAAGCAGTTTAAAAATATTAAGTTGACTTCCAGCAACTGTGTGTGATAGCTAAGTACTGTGCCCATACAAGACATTCACTGAGTGAACAGCCAAGTTTTCAAAGTGGCTACTGATACTGGCTGCCTGGATTGCTGGAACCTTTTGGGGTCTAACTGTGAAAACTCCTAAGAACCCACAGCTGTTCTTAACAGCAATAGAGTTGAGTACTCAGTATACCTGTAATTTAGATGCTCGTGCAAGTCAATTCCCAAAACCTAAGTTACCAAAAATGAGGGGGTGCTTTTGAAAATTCTGGACAGAATAATTCCTCTGAAATCACTTGGGAATTGAACCTCAAAGCCAAGAGTTCTGGATCCCAATTCCCTGCTCTAACTATTATATATAACTGATCTAACAAAAGACTGATCCCCCTCAAAAACCTACAATTCATAGTTTATATATAAAAAAAAATGCTTCTCACCATGCAACTCTGAAAGTGCTATAATGAATAAATTCACTGTAGTTTCTTTAAACTGCTTGTTTTATTAGCTTAATTAAACCCTCATAATATGAATTATTTATCATTTCTTACAGGAACAGGAAATCCTTCATATTCTAAGCGCAGCTGTGGATCCAAAAAGGTAGCTTGCCAACAAGTCAGGTAAGAGAGTTCATCTGTCAAAAACACTTGCTGAAGGTATGATTTTTTAGCAAACCTCATAAATGATTTATGGTCACTTCCTAGATATAACTATAAATGGAAATGAAAGTTAATGGCAACGTAAGTTTAAGTGAATGAAACTTGTAATTTAAAAGATAACCAGAAACAATATTTCACATTTATCAATAATGTCACATTGTTAAAATATAACTTTAAAAAAATCGCTCATGTAGTTCTCAAAAATTTCTTACAAAATTATTTTTCTGGAGCACAGAATCTAAATGCAAGCAAAAAGTACATGAAAAGTTGTAAAAATAATATATGCCATTAAGGGTTACCTTTTATATTCTAAAAGTAGTATTGTATCTTTATTGTAGAAATATGTGCTTTTGCTCTTAATGGGCCTATTCAAACTTCCAGTTATTGAATGGATGCTGGATTATCCCCAGCATGTACTGCAATTGTAAAAAAGAAGCGTCTTTACAACAGCACAGATAGACTCATTGCTTGTGGAAAGTCAGTCAAATACCCATTAAGTAGCCCAAAATCCCAATTTAGAGTTCTTCCAGCTAAACAATGTGTGGATTGGTCATGTTGTAGTCAAACAGAACTGGTGAATACAAAAGCATAATCAGTAGGCAAATCTGTATTTAAAAGATTCTCTGTAACACAAACAAGGTTTTGGATGGGGGAAGTAGGGGTAGAGGGAGAGGGGTAGGAATCTACCCATAGCATCTGTGGTGATTGTATTTTGTCAAAGGCATATGTGTACTTTGCATTGGTTTCTGTGTTCCTAACTTGTGAGCAAACACAATGTTAAAATGTGCTAGCATCCTTCTCCCTGACTCTGACTGATAGACTAACAATATACTTAGTTTTAAAGAATACAGACTTTCTTTCAAAGAATCTGGATCCTCTCATTATAAAACCTTTCCTTCACTTAAGGGAAGAATTCAAAACATCTGTTTTCTGGTGGTAATGGACTGTGGTGATTAATGAGACATTTAAAATGCCCATTTTGTAAAAAGCTCTGTCTTTCAAATAAGAAAACCCTCTGGGTCCCTGCAAATTTGCCTTAGGTCTTTTAAACAGGCCTCATGTTTCAGACCAGTGATGATCAGAAATGCAGGCAAATATTGGTCAGGAAAACAATTTCTAAGTGCCTCAGACTGTTTACTTGTAAAGAGGAGTGTGATTTGGACACAGTCTAAGCCACATACAGTGGACTCCTTTGATATTCAAAAAATTACCCACAACATGCAAGACCAGCAGATACCCCTTCTAGGCCATCTCAACTCTATCAGTGTTGTGGTTTTTAAGCAATGAAGCAAACAGCTGGACTCCGAGTTGCAAGGTAACTGGATTTAATGAGTGGGAACAGGTGAAAGGGGACTGTTCCCATATGGATTAGCAGACAGGTTAATCGACAGCAATCCGATCCGGCCGCTTCGGATGGCTGTGATCCGATCCGGAGCTCCGGACCGGGTTTCCGCCTCGATCCGACTGAAGCGGCTCCAAAGCTTCCGAGCCGCCTCGGAGATCCGGCTATAAGGTATAATGGAGAATCAATGAAATATCTATAACTTCGTTGTTTTTTGTCTGATTTGGATGAAACTTGTAGGGACGGTAGCCTCTGCTGAGAGCATGAAACCTGCCAAGTTTCAAGATGATCGGTGGAGGGATTTGGGGGTAACAACACCCCAAATTCTCGAAAGCAAAACTGTCATGTCTAGGCGTTACAACATAGCAGGGTGAAAACTACAGGGGTGGTAACTCTTACTGAGGCCACAAAGCCTGCCAAGTTTCAAGAAGATCGGTGCAGGGGTTTTGGGGCAACTGTACCCCAAAATACTGAAAGCAAAACTCCTGTCACGTCTGTGTTACAACACAGGGGGGTCAAAACTGCACGGCTGGTAGCTCTTACTGAAGCCACAAAGCCTGCCAAGTTTCAAGAAGATCGGTGCAGGGGTTTGGTGGGGAAGTGCCTCTCAAGCTGCCGACAAGCAAAACTCCTGCCATGGACGCTTGTGGGACTGTCTCTGGCTTGGGGTGGGGAGGGGAGACACTGCTGCAGGCCTGGCTGCTAAGCTGCTATGTTGCCACTTAACAATCAATCATGATTCACTCAGGGACCAGCTCAATACACAGGACCTAGCTACTACATAACGACTTAATGAGCATCAATTAGCACCTACAAAACCAGGCTAAGGAGAAGAAAGCATCAATACAGACAATCAACTGCCCCAAGACAGACACAGTCTTGGCACCGTTTTGCCTGTCAGCAGCTAGGGGTGCAGGGCCCCAGACCCCCCTGCAACGATCTCCTCCACAGCTGGCAGATGTGGTGACAGGAGTTTTGCTTTCAATAATTTGGAGTGCTGTTACCCCCAAATCCCTGCACCGATCGTCTTGAAACTTGGCAGGCTCCATGCTCTCTGCAGTCTACCACTCCTGAAAATTTCATCCAAATCAGACAAAAAAACAACAAAGTTACAGATATTTTATTGTTTTCCCCATTATACTCTATGGCCGGATCTCCGAGGCGGCTCCAAGGCAGATCTGAAGCTCTTCGGAAGCTCCGAACCGCTTCGGGAAGCCGAACGATGCCAGCGCTTCAACCCAGATGTGCTGCTTCAGACCCCAAAGTGTCCAAAGCTTCTCCAGATCCTAAACTCTGTCCAAAGCCTTGCACAGCCCTATTAACATCCCTTTCAACTGAGCCTATTATACTGAAATCAGTGTAGTTTGGTAAATAGCTAGTACCCTTTTCATGGCTTGTATCTTCCACCTTACCCATAGGTATCTTATGTGGCTAACACTGTATATGGCACCTTCTATGCAAGTAGAAAATGTACATAGGCAAGGCGGAAATAGTCCACCAGATACAGTTCATAACATTTTATGCTGCCTGGGCAATATTAAAAATAAGTTAACTGACATTATGTGGGTAAAAGATGCATGTGTTGAAGAGGCATAACCTTACAAAGTGCAAAATCTCTAAACAGAATATTTTGGATTAAAGGATGGGATGGTTTTTCCACCTGTGTTTTCTACAAAGAAATTCCTTGCTGCTTGTTTAAGGAGTAGTGTAAAAAGGGAAGTTAAGATGGGCTGAAGATCTGGCCCTCAGCTCCCAACCAGAGACTGCTTCAAGTATTTGTGTAGTGTGCTTCTTTTTGTTCAGCATGCAGGAAAAGAACTTCACTTCCCTTGTGAAGAGCTCTGATGTTGGTAGGATGAAAGCAGATGGTTTAATTGTTGTGAGAGGTGCTGCTGTGCTGCAGATTTTTGGGATGCTACGCAATGACAAAATGGCAGTCACTCTTACTGCTCAAGAAAAGAGACCAGATTCTTATCACAATTATACTGGTGCAGTTTTCACTGAAGTTGCTCTGCAATTATGATGGCGTAATCTAAATTAAAATCTGACCTGAGGTCTGTTCTGCAAACCTGGGATATCTGGCCAATGTGTGTGCACTATAATAATTTTGAGTGACGTACTACATATAGATTATTTCTTTTCAGCACAGATTGCTGCAGGTTCAGCACAATTCATTTTTAGTATAACTGCTGCATATATTCTTGCAGGAAGAAACAGTGCACAGAATCTCTACGGTAACTGAATTTTACAATACAGACACGTTCTCCAGTTGTAGTCTACATGTGTTCTGACTTACCATTTGATCTGCAAAACCCCCTGTTGCTCCCAGACCAAAATTCTGTCCAAATCTAATGGGTTCACCCATTGAATTTCCTTCCACGCTATTAAAACAGAGGCGGGGAAAAATAAATATGAAATCTGCAGTGATTCTTTTTTATGCTTAGAACTATTTTTCTTATAGGTGAGCCTTATTAAGATTATTGCTGTGAAATATATTAGGAAATATTGGATTTTTTTTTAAAGACATCAGTTCAGGCTGTGATTTTTGAAAAAGCATAGAGGAGGTAGGATGTTTAAATACCAGTAGGAGGACAACACTTAATTTTCTTAGGTTATGTCTACACCACTCCTCCTTGCTCATAGCAGATCTGGAAATGGGGCAATACAGCTATACTGACCAACCTCAACATCTCTGTCTGTGGTGTGATTGGCTACCTAGAGGCACAACTCTAGGCACATGGGGTTAGAATGAAGTGCCTATCAAGTATTGGAACCTCTAAGGATAGGCAACAGCTGACCATGGACTTTTTGAATCACAGGTTTAGAATAAAGGTACCTAAATTTTGCCTAAGTCCATTGGACTTTGCTGAATTAAGCTTGTGGAGAACAGGTTATAATATTAGCTATTGCTGTTCTTGTTAAATATATGCATGTAGGTATTGCTTTGCAGCCTAGTCATGGGTTACAACCCTTCTATGCTTGTTCTTAGCAAAAAGGCAGTCTCTCTATCCTAAACAGTTTCCAATCTAAGTGTGCCATCATCATCTGTAACATTTTCAGGAACTATGAAAAGATAATAGTCTACATTGTGTATGTTCGGTGACAGAGTGGCCCTGTGCGCATTCTTTTGTGTGCCTGCGCATAAGCAGGAAAGATGTAAGATTTAACAATCATGTGTCAGCGTCTTTATATGCAAAATTGTGATCAGAAAAAATAACTAATGCTTAGAATGTACTTATGAGATTACTATTGGATATTTGGAAATGTTTTGACAACTGATGTTTGGCTCTGTAGTAATAAAGAGCTGGGCATTTACTGAATCTAAAGCTATTTGATAGTTCAGTAAAAATAAATGAAGTGAGCCTGATTCAACTCTCACACCAGTTTTACACTGATTGTAATTTGATGACTTCATTGGAATTACTGGTTCATGTGGTATAGAAGCATAGCTGAGTAATAAAAGTTAAGTCATCTATCTGAAATAAGCAGAATATTACTCTATATGGTAATTTAAATCTCACCAAACTTCATTGCCTACCTCACAAAATGAGATCTAAACTCTTATTGCAAAGATTTAACCCCTAATCAAATCAAAACACCAAACCTTAAGATACGAAATGTATTTCGACCAACAGGGTTCATGCTTTTGATGGCGCTCACTCCACAGGAGGCTTGTAATGAATCGGCCGTATGCACTGCTACTTCATCTGGAAGCACTGCCAGAGATAGATTGCCACACACTGCAGGGTAATTCTCCATAGGTGATTTGTTGTTATCAGGGTTCACAAGCATCACAGTGTCTCCAAAGTGAACAAATCCATCCTTAGAAATGGATAGCGGGATCTAATTTAAGATATGCATATTTCAGTATAAAACGATTTGATTAAAAAGACTGACCTTCTGCTCTGAGTGTTAAAAGAATTTCAGAAACAAACCACAGTAGTCCCAATACACCATACTCCATTCAACTGCATAGCCTTTTTTCAGTCCCAAAGCTACACACTTAAATGAAGTACATTGTATTGGGACTACTGTGTTTTTAGCCTTTGTATTATGCACTTAGACACACTTACTGTAAACAGCTGAGTATTCAGTGTTGGTGCTGTGGTATTAGTGGCCCTCAAACTGACTAGCTCCCCTCATTTTTAAAGCTTCTAACAGTTAGTTTGGGACTGCTATTAGAAACCTTGAAAAATAATAGAAGTCCTGAAACTAACTGAAACAAAAGGCATTGTATTAGCTGGTATTTAGCTTTGGTGATCTCTGCTTCTTTCCCAGACCTGAGGAAGGGCACTTGGCTTGAAAACATGTGTAATACCTCTCCCAATTATCCAGTTGCTTCAATAAGAGATACTATCCTCTCTCCCACAAACAAAATAAATAAATAACCCTCCTTTCTTCTAACACAGCTCTTAATAGCACACTGCTGATGGCACACAGTGTTCAGTAAACAGAAGTTACAGCTCCCTCAGTTCTTCAGTATGAGCAGTCCTGAAACTAATCCGCTCCCTTCATTTTCAAAGGCTTGTAATAGCATCCTTAGAAGCCTTGAAAATAATGGGAGAGAAACCCTGGGGTGACTAGATCCTGTTACCTTCAAGACTTCCCAGAGCAGCCCGTGCACAGCAGCTTCCCTTTAGCTGCTTCAGAAACAATCAGCCTCTAACTCTAATGTCTATGAAAATATGACATGGAAAACAATTCCTTCCAAAGGAAACAGGGAACTCCTGTTCCCTGAACTGGAGTTCAGTGGAATGACAAAACAGGCAGCGCTGCTGAAAGATGCTCTGCCCATAAGCAGTGTACAGGCAGTCCTCGACTTACAACGTTTGGAGTTACAACGTTTTGCACTTACAACGTTTATAAATCGACACGCTGTTTCAACTTTATGATGTCAGTTTTGACTTTATAACGCTTGATCCGATGCGATGCGATGCGATGCGATGCGATGCCAGCGAACAAGGTCGCTGCAACGCTCATCTCCCTGGAGAACATCTGTCCAAACTTCCTTGGACACTTTCTTTACGAAAGCAGACGAGACTCCAGAAAAACCTGCAGCCAGGACTCCTGAGAAGACTCCAACCAAGAACCCTTCAACAAGTCCAGCAAAGTCACCTCAAAGAAGTCCTTCCAAATCAATATGATTGCTATTTACAATATAAATACATTAATGTAGCTATATTACTCATCTATAATTGATCCAGTACAAAATTCTGGGGGTATTTTTAGTGAAAATAGGGTATCGGGCCTTGGTTCAGGAACCAATCCCCCATTTATAACATTGTTTTTTATGAGAAAATTGGTTCTGAGTTACGACGTTTCAACTTAAGATGTGGTTTTCAGGAACCAATTGTGTTGCAAGTCGTAGGACTGCCTGTATTCACTTAACCGAGATGCAGGGAAGTCACGTTTGTCCCAAAGCACCAAACGGGAGCCGTGTGGGGGGGTGACTGTCCCAGAGCAATACACAGGCAACAAAGAGGGGTGGGGGGTTAGCATAGGTTAAGGTTTGAGTCGCGCTGTACGTGTCTGTTGTGTTTGCGGTCCAGCTCGGAGAAACCGTTACCTTCTTCAGCAGGTTATTTTTCAGGCTCCGTGACTTCTGGATGAGAAGCTCTCCTCGCTCCCTCTTGTGCAGAAAGTCTTTCAGGAGGCCCTGTTGCCACACAGAGTGGGAGAGTAAGTGGGGCTCTGGCAGGTTCAACAAGGCTCCCATGTTTTGGGGAAAGACCGTTTGGAAGCTACCCCCCATCCCACTTCCCTGCCCCCGCCTCCCAGTTCCTGCCCCAGCTTCAGTGCAGCTGCGCCCGGGCTGGGCCCCTCCCTCTGCAGCAGCCCGCTGCTCTCCCCGCTCTGCCCCGGGGCCGGCTCCGATACCTCCTCCAGACACACGTCCTCGTTCCAGTTGCCGACCAGCACCCCCGCGCTGTAGCTGTAGTTGTAGCCGGCGGCC
>NW_005842634.1:27179-53150 GCF_000455745.1 Alligator sinensis
GAGAAGGCGGGGAAGGGGGCGGGGCGTGCGGAGGAAGTTGGAGACGTTGGTGGGGGCAGCGCTCAGACGCCTCAGGGCGCGGCTCTGTGAGGAGGGGGCGCGCAAAGCATCTTTTGAACATGGGCGTGGAGGGAGGGGGCTGCTGGCACGCGCGCCCCAGCCGTCATGGGGCTGCTCCCTACTGCTGGAGAAGCCATTCGCACCCCAGGGTGGACACGCTGCAGCCCTGGGGTCCGCCAGTCTCAGCCCTGAGTCCCTCAGTGTCTTGCAAAATAAGATCTGAACTCTTATTGCAAAGATTTCACCCCTACTCGAATCAAAACGCCGATCCTTAAAATACGAAAAGTATTTCGACCAACAGGGCTTGCGCTTTTGGTGGTGCTCGGGGCTTCCCTCTGTGCCTCAGATCCCCTCACAGCACCCGCAGCCCTGCCAGGGGCGCACACGAGATGGACCGAGGGTTGCCAACCCCCCTGGAGTCTGTAGGCATTACATACCAGGCCCCAGGAGGCTGCTGAAAGTCACCCAGGAGATACATCATATTCATTAAAATCAATATGTAATGTTGAATCCGATGTGTGCAGTAGTCTGCTGGGTTTTTAAAGGTAACAGTCGTGTGGACGTTGGGGCTGGAGTCTGAAAAGGTTGAGACCCCTGCCCTCAGCTGAGGGCCCCAACCTGCCCCGGGACACTTGCCTGCCCACCTGGCCTTTTTCTGTGCTCCCGCACCCGCGGTCACACTCGTTTCTCCTTGTCGGTCTGTGTTTATATTACACTGCACAACCCACTCGTGCAAGGTGTTGCGTTGTGCTGCGGGCACTTCCCCACCTGTAATCGCGGCTGCCAAGCAGCACCATATCTAGACGGTGAACTTCTAGTATCAGGCCCCCCCCCTTTGCCAGAAATAATGATGATAATCATTTTTAAATTACCATTTTCCAGCCCCCTCTCTGTCTAGACCCCAGGGAACGGCGGACCGCCCACAGATGCCACCGGCAGTGGTGCCTTTTTGCAGAGGGTGCACCGCCGTGCTCAGGAGGTGCTCCTGGCTGCAACTACTGAGTAGGGCTTCTCTCATTTTCCTCCTACCTGACATGACTTGCAGGTGTCTCCTGGTGGGGCTTTGTGACCGCAGGGTAGCCTCTAGCCCCTTCCTGTTTGGTCCAGGAAGGTGCCCTTCTGTTTGAGATTTTCCAGGACTATCCTGAATTTGGAGGTTGTGTCAATGTGTGCCCAAAACTCCCATGAAACACATCTTTCATGCAAATTTGAAACAAATCCCAGTCGTGGTCCTAGCAGCATTTAATCAGGGCTGACAATGACAAACCATGCAACCATCCTGAGTCCAAGCTGCTTCAGAGTCCCCACTACATTAGCATCTCTGAAGCTGATAAGCAGCCATCAGTTTTAGGGCTGGTATTACTATAGTTGTCTAGCACAGAGTAGGGACCCCATACTGAACCTCTGCACCAATGGTGCTCAACCTTTTCAGACTCAAGGCACCTTTGAGAAAATGCCAGTTCTTAGCTTTCACTTGTTTTTTGACTGCAGCACAAGATTAGAGCAATTATTCTGTTGCAAAGAACTCAGAAAAACCACACCAGGTTTCAGAGCATTTTTGATGCTATAAGCCGTGTCCAGACTAGCATGGATGTGCAGTAAATGGCACTGCAGACCTATCTGTGGTGCTGCACAATGTATATGCAGGCATTCCTCACACTGCTACCTTGTAGCCTGGAGATCCCGAGGTCAAAAAAACCCATACCAAAAAAAAAGCGGGGTGCTGTGTGTGGCAGCAGCACGCACCATCCAAAACCAGAGACTGGCCGGCTGGAGCTACACCCCAGCTGCTGACCAGGCTCCCAGCTGCAGGAGCACTATGGCTGCAGCCCCTGGAGGCCCCCAGGACCCCAGGTAAGGCTGCTCGGGCCAGCACAGTCACTGGCCTCAGCATCCCCAACCCCACACAGGGTAACTTGGCACATGCCAGGAGGCATGGGGCACAGGCATTCCCCAGAGACAAGGAGCAGCACAAGCTGTGCCACTGATACTTGTCCCTGCGGAAACAAATGTCCATGCTCATGTGGATGCAGCCATATAGATTCTTGTTTGAAATCCCTGAGTTTATCTTGTGAATCGTGTGTAGGTGTTTGCACACCTAACAGTGCTAATATTGTGCAGCACCCAGTGGCACCATTAAAAGGATGTTGCAGCACCCCAGGGTGCCATTGCTGTGCCACTGTGCTCAGCACAGATTTCCTGACAGGTAAGCCTTGCCTGTGCACCTGCTGAGAATGCAGCATGATGCTTCCCGGCTCTGTTGGAATGTGGCTATGCTACCTTTGGGTTTAAATGCTGCTTCAGGCTGCCTTGTGTAGCAGAAAATAGAGGCAAGGCCATGTGAACTTAACTACACTTTGGCTTTGCTGAGAGCCACAGGATAGTTCGGAAATTGATTTTGTTGTGAATAAATACAAGCATATTTTTAAGATGAACAAAGTAGAAAAATAAATTTCTCATCATATGGACAGCTAGTCTTCACATTTAATTAAATAGGCTAGCTATTAAATGACTAACAACAGTTTTACACAGAAACTGGGTATTTTTTTGCCTTCAAACCAACTAAATGCAAATACAATCTATTCTTGTAGAAAGGGTTCCACTGTGTGGCTGGTTCTTGTAAATGCAGTTTTCCTTTGTAGAGACTCATGTCAAAATATTCTTTTTTTCCCCTATTGTTTTAATTTAAGTAGGTTGTTGGAAAGTTTCATTCATCTTGGCCCAGGACCAGTGGCCAGTTCTGATTTTGGAAGCCTCAGACATGATGTGGAGCCTAAAGTATGCACATTGAAAAGGCTTTGATTAAACTTTTTCTCCACTTAGACTTCACACAGTAGCACCTAGCCCAAGTTGTATTGTTGGGTTGCTTCCACGGAACCTAAGATTTTAATTAGGTTGGCTGGTTTCTCATGCCTATAAACATAATGCTCATGTAGATATTTTGCTTTTTTTTTTTTTTGATGAGCATGTATCCTATTACAACTTAATTTGACTTTTCTTCATTTTCAGTTCTCTGAATACTCACTTCTTTGCTTACCTTTTTTAACCCAAAATTAAGCCTCTATTTAATTAACTTATTGATGAATTATTGTCAAGCAATATGGTACGATGTTTTTATTGTAAGCAAACAATAATAATTCAGTACATTTCCATAATGTTGATACATTTCAGTTTTGAAGTATTATGTGGCATCAGATGAATTATGTTTTCTTTTACATGTGCCGTATGTGTTCTTTTTTGTGATGGGCAGCTTGCATGTGAAGTAGCAGGCACTTAAACACACTCATGTACAGAGCTGAATTGGTCCACCTGCTTCCTGAGAAGAATGTGTGAATCTTTTCTTGGAAAACCTGGAAAGCTTTCATGTCTGATTGCAAAATACCAGCCCCCAAAAAACAATAAAAATAGCTTGTTAACAATTGTTCAGTTTAAAAATTGAATATTTTCTTTAATAAGGCAAAGGGCATAATCACATGTAAATTCCCTCAACTTCCTTGGTATATGAGAAAATCTGCATTTAATGAAAACAGGGATATGCAGCTTTAAATACCTTGCCCTCCATTTGACTTCGGTGAGTCTAGAGTTTCATCCTTTATTGGCAAAGGAACTTACCTAGTTTACATGTATTAAATTGATGTTAACCTACAGATTAATCAGACTCAGCTGCTGTTGCTGCCCACAATGTTCCTGTTCCATGCTTAAATACAGGACTTCTGTTTCCAGGTGTTTTATTTGGCAATTTTTAAAGAACATTTGTGGAGAGAAAAAGATACCCCAAACAAAGTCATATGTAGATTTGAGAAAATTATTTTTAATACTCTTCTTAATCCCTTGGGAGTGAACCAGTTTCAAACCTGTTTTTCCCCCACCCTGAAGGAAATGTTAACGCGTCAACTTTTAACTAATAACACCAAATGAATGATACTACACAGTGGTAAATTGTATGCACCACAGGACTGTTTGTTTCTCTTATTTTTAATATGCAAACCCTCATTCTGATGCATGTAGTAACTCAGAACATAGTTATCATTTTTGCTTTGTTGTGATTGGCCTTCTGGCTATTATGATGGTCTTCGAGCAATTAGAATGATATATCTGCCTGTCCATAATACATCTGTTCTTTCTTATTCTAACATGTAGTTCAGGTCATCTGTTTGCAGCAGAGATAAGAATTCCCTGAACTAAGTAGATCAAGTGAGAAAATATAACAGTTACTATTCTTCCCAAGCACCTGCAATAGTATTTCCCCCTGTGGTTGCAGATGTCAGCGTGGAAAAATTTTATACTGATTATTTCTGGGAGCCAACGAGCCTGTTCCTAAAGTAGGGGTGAGCAGGTTTTGACATCACATTTTGGGGAAGAAATCACATTTAAGATCACATTTAAGACCGTCTTACGAGATTGCTGTTTTTGTTCTGTTTGTACTCTGGCACTGGTGAGGCTGCCATTTTGCAAAGCCTCTTTTTACTGCTGCCTGGAGGCTTGAGTTAGAGGACATTTCATAATCATGGTAGCATGTGGTAATGAAACAAATTTAAATTTCATGCAACCATAATTAATTGTATTTAGGTCCTAATGACCTGATCCATTGATTTTTTTGTTCTTCATAGATAAAGGTCAAATTGGAAAGAAAAGGTACTGGTAATCCTGAAAGGACTGTTCTGAAAATAAGCTACACCCTTCTACACCCTTTCCAGAGTCAGAGTTAATACCACACTGAGATGAAGGGGGCAGTTCCCTCATCTCAGAGATAATACTTCAGGTAATTGCAGACTCTAGTACAGGGGTGGGCAATTATTTTGGGTGGAGGGCCGCTTACTGAGTTTTGAAAAGCCATCGAGGGCCGCATGGCAGGCAGCCAGGGGCAGATAAATATTAATTTTTAGGGGTCCTGTGGGCTAGATAGAATGGCCTGGTGGGCCACATCCAGCAAATGGGCAGCATTTTGCCCACCCCTGCTCTAGTAAAACAGAAATTCACATGGGTATAAACATATAGTAAAGTTGTTACTGTACACAACTCTTATATAGACATGCCACACTGGTTTAGAATTAGATGCATACCAGTAAGACCTAATCTGATAACATATCAAAGTCTGCTGCAGTTGAATATGTCTTTCAAGGCACTAATGGAGTGGACTCTGTATCAGAGGCTTCCATCAAAATAGTCCAAGTTTCTAGTCTAAAACATGAGTCATGGCTTTAGTTACCCAGCTTTCCTTTTAACTGAAAGATCTTGGTAAAAGAGAAAAAATATATACGTTTGAAAAATGATACAATAGTGTGCCATATCGCCACATCCAGCTATGAGGAAAGACTGAGGGACTATGAGGCCCTATGAGGAAAGGCTGAGGGACCTGGAACTCTTCAGCCTGCACAAGAGAAGGCTGAGGGGGGTCTTGTGGCAGTATACAAATTCACGGGGGGGAGGGGGTCCATTGATGTCCCTTCCAACCCTAGCATCTATGAATCCCTCCTCAGTCAAGCCTTCCAACCTGGGGTCTTGTTGCCCAGTTCTCCATTGCATTTTCATTGTAGGAGTTCATTCATTTAAACCTGTCCTGAGCATGTCCATCTAAGATCCTTTAAAGCCGAGGCGCTCACTACTCAATGTTTAACAGGTGTAGTTGTGAATGGTCATGTAAGTCATTTAAAATGCATTTCAGCTCCTTGATTTGGATGAGTGTTATCCAGGAAGAAAGCTTAAAGAAACCACTAAGTCTTTGAGTCTCTCAGGGAAAGTTAGTAGTTTAAGGAGGAATAGCCTAGAAACAGGGTTAGGGAATTTAAAACCTTTTACTTTGTGGGCCACACAAAACTTGTCCAAGATGTTATTTCTAGAAGAATTCAGAATAGTCATTTTACTGGTGAGGTGTGGAGTTTACGTTTCATTTCCCTTCCTAATTGCGAAGGGTGTGATCAGTACTGGCTCTTCTAAATAATTCTTTGCCAGGGTTCTACTGAAGGGATTTTTGTTAACAGCTGCCCTGCCCCATTTAAAATATATCAAATTTATTGCATGGACTGAACTGCTAATCTCTGTCATCACCCACAGTCCCTGACACCATATAAGTGTGTGTGTTTGTACAGGGTGGTTGAGGCGTGGCTCTATTCTGAAGGGTGGAAATCAGGTCATTGTCCGTCTTGTTTACTGATCTGTTTAAAAGTTGGTTTCCATGAATACTCATGCTTGGGAGTTGGAAATTTGCTTTGGTTTCCATAAATAGAGTTTGAAATTTGCTTTTCCTGACCGTTTGTGCAAGTGTAAAGCAATCACACACACATTTGCAGAAAGCAGGCACTAGACTCTGCTTTCCATTGTCACTTTGACCTTATGGGTTTGTACAAAAGTGAAAATCTGTGAATGTAAACATACCCCAAGTGCCACTCCGATCCTCTCCCCCGGCCTGATCTGCTGTTCTGTTTCCTGCCCTGTGCTCTCTGCTTCATCTATTGCTCTGCTTGCTCCCTGCCCTATCTGCTACTGTGCTGCCTGCCCCTTCATGATCTAATGTGCATCACACCCAGGGGCTACTAGTGCCACTTGTGGCATGTATTCTACAGGTGATTGAACACTTTGCAAGCTACCACTCAGCTTGAGCTGCTAACATTTTCATATGTTCCTTGCCTGCAATGAGAGTGCTTACAAACTAGGAAGAAAACAATATTCACTGATTTTTTTTCCTTACTAGGAGCCAAAATCAAAGTGTTATGAGGTGGAATAGTAACAGTTCAAAATCATATTACAGATGCATGTCAGCATATCTTTAAAGTTCACTCATGTAAAAACTATGTATCAAGACTGCCACAAGTAAATCCTGTTGTAGGGTGATGGACATGTTCTGAATTGAAGCACCCTAATTTAGCTCAAATGAGTTTACCATTTATGTAAGATGAACAGATTCAAACTATTAGGAAAGAACAGAAATAATTTGTGTACGTATGTCATAAAATATGAATTCTGTTCAGTCTTCCTGGCATAAGGAATAAAGGAATAGCAACAAAACAAAAAAGGAATAGCATTAGAATTGTATGTCCTAAGAGGAGAAGAACATGTGTAGTGTAATTGTTTTTTAAAATTTTCTGCCACCATTCCACTATTTATGGTTTTGATTTGGATGACCTTTCTCTGGAGTATGTCTTCGTCAGACATCATTGGCTACAGAAAGTATTTTATATGTCTGAAAATTCTGGCAGTAGTTCTAACTTGAGATACAGAGTATTTCCTTGTCCCTAATGGTTAGTAAAATAACTTTTGTCAGTGGATAATTTCTCTTTGATTTGTGTGTGTATTTCAGTATAACGTAAGGAATCCAAAAACTGGCCAGGTACTCATAAAGTGAAATATAAACTATAACCAAAAGCAAAAATGACCATAGTAAACTACGTTATCTTTGAGTAGAGCGAGATAGGTGTGTTAGTCTGAAATCAGGCAGAAGTCATTTAAGGTATCGCCCTTTCCTGCCTTCTATATTATTTGTGGAAGGGAGAAACCAGAGGTCAGAGGTCTTTATATTATTCAAGTATAAGGTGCTACGCTGTAGCAGTGCTTTTCTGAAGGTCTCAACAGTTAATAGTATTTGCTGCCTTTTTCAAAATAAATGAATAAGTTATTGGCCCTTAGGCTTGTGAGGCAAATCCTCAGTGCAGTGTTATCAGAGGGAACAGTTCTAACAGGCATGAATTGCCTCAATTTATCTCATTTGGATAACTTTGAAACCTAACATTGACAGTTAATCGTTTTAATGTTTTACTCTCTGTTAGGCATTTCAGCAGAAGCCTCTAGTTTTCTGGCTTTTTGGATGAAACTTCAGTAGAGTATTCTCACTCCAGAAGGAAACTCCAGGCCTTCATTTAATTTTCAAGGTTTCTCTAGGGAGAAGAAGTGAGATGTAGTGCAGTGTGAATTGCTCTTCAGCGCTCTCTTGCAACTGTCTTAGTAACAAAAACATAAGATGCAGGAATTGTTGCTGATACAAGAACCACATTAAGGAAAGCATTCAAATACCAATGTAAAAAAGAAAGATAGAGCAAAAGGTTTTAAATTATCACCAGGGACCAGCCAAAATGCCGGGGAGGGAATGAATAAACCAACCTCTCAGCAGTAGGGATGGCATGGTTTCCAACAGCTGGATTTCCTGGGACAGAAAAAGATACCTTATCATGCATACTTTTGGATGCATGAGACTGTGTTCTCAGTGCTCCATAACCAGAGGAAGTAGATAAGTACTGAATGCCTGAAACAGACTTGGCTTTATTAGATGCAAGACAGAATAACATTCTTGTGGAAGAGTCTTCAGACACAACAAACTGACAGTGCACTTGTATCTACCATTCTCACATAAACTACATGCTCTTCAGTCTTTACAACTTTCTGAGGAGGAGTAAGTACTAAAAGGACCAACATCTGGGCTAGGTACAGATATTCAAAAAAGCCTGAGGTAGAATTGATCTAAGTGACGTGGTTTTCTGTAAGAAGCGTTGTTTGGATGAGTAGCGAACAGAATGCACATTTACCCTTGGAGGAGAGGCAAATCTTAGATCAGGTTCAGCCATTTCTAAACTAGTCTGTGTGCGCCAAACTTCTGTTCTGTTACAGGTATAGACCAGTTTTCCATCACTTATACCAGTAAAAGTGTAATTAAACTTTGACTGGTTCGTTTTTAAATAAAATGCATTTAAATACTGGTTGCATTGGCCAGTAAAACCGGATCCAATTTCCCCTCCCTCTGACCCCAGCTCAGCCTTAATGACTGATAACAGTAAGCATTTTTCATTAAAAGCACTGATATGGCTCAGAAAGTGTAGATACAAATAGAGTATCATGAGGTCACATGCACTGTTATTATGTTAACCTTAAACCCTTTTTAAGAGAAAGCACATGTTCAAAAGGTGTTATTCATACCTATTCAAAGAACCTACAAACCTGTGGTGGGATAAGCATAGTCTACAAAAAAGTGCTGTTTGGTACTGATTGGAATTACTGAGAAACAGGGAATGTCCTAGGTATAGTCTTCCAGCTAATTAAAGAAGTGTGAGTGAAAGCTTTTGGCTACTCAGCTTTCAGAAGAACCTTATATGATGCTACCTTAGTTTTCAAGGTGAGAAAAGCTGATAGCTCTTGGTAAGATGAAACTGTTCACCAGGGCTAAGTACAGAAATTCAAAAAGCCTGAGCCTCAAATGATTCAATCTTTGCAGGTGTGTCTAACCTGCTTAGATTGGACCAACAAGTAAGTGAATAGACATTCACTTTTGATTCTGGAAATGCAGCCACATGCCTGCCGTGGCTCAGGCTAGAAGCTTGGGGGGGCGGGGGCACTAGAGCAGCCCTCCCTCCCCTTCAAGCTGAAGGGAACGTGAGCTGAGGAGGGCAGCATGAGCAGGCCTCAGCCAGGTGAGTATGACTGGGGAGAGGTTTAAACCCCGACCCTGTCCTGCAGGGACCCCAGGCAGGGTCTACCTGGCTTTCCCCCCCCTGCGTGTGGCTCAGCACAGCCTGGAACCCCCAGATCCCCCGCTCTCAGCCAGGGGGCAACCCCACTACACCTTCCCAGCCACCAGGGGTAGGGTTTTGTTTGGGACAGCCAGGAACAAAGGCCATGTCAGAGGGAGTCGCACATACAGCATGGGCTTGTCCCCTCAGCCCCGAGTGCTATGACCTACATCCCATGGGCCGCCAAGCACTGAGCTGTGTGTGCACTGCTCATTCTTCCCCTACCCAGCAGCAGCAATGGCATAGCACGGCCCTGTGTACCAAGTGCTAGGCACAGGGTGGTACCCCTATGGCTTCCCCACTACTGTGCTACCATAGGAGGGCCTACCCTAGCTATACCGGTAGGCACTGCCCATGCTGCTGAACTGCGCTCGGGGCTGAGAGAGTAAGCCTGTTGCAGGGTCCAGGGCCAGCCTGGGCACTGCTATCCAGTGGATAGAAGGGGTCGCCGGGCACAGCTGCATGCTCGGTTTGGCTTAGCTCAGCTCAGCTCTGCCCTGGGCTAGCATGGACACACTCGAGCCCCTTCCCCGCCTGCCCAGCCTGGGTCCCTCTGCCCAGTGGGGCTCATGGCCAGCATGGAGCCACTGCCACAATCCTTCTGTGCATGTCCCCAACTGGGCTTGGGGCCATTTTGCTCCCTTCCCTCCCCCTGATCTAGCCTTTGCTCCTGGGCTGCCCCAAGTGAAACCTGAACAGCTGGGAAGGCAGAGTGGGATCACCCCCTAGCTGGGAGGGAGGCCCTGGGGGTCCTGGGCCTCACTGAGCCATGAGTTGGGGAGAAAAGCTGAGCAGAACCCAGCTGGGATCCCTGCCAGTGGGCAAGGGGAGGCAGGAGGGTTTATTAATCCCCCTCTGTCTGCGCCTGCTCTCCCATACCCCTGCCTCCTCCACTTCAGTGAGGAAGTCTGGCAGGGGCTGCTCCACCCCCGCTACACATATCAGTCTGCATCCCCAGCACACCCACCCCCTTGTCAGCCAGCCCAGCCGTCACTGCTCCAGCTACAGAGCAGAGGGCTGGGGCCAACCCTGCTCTGCTCCAGCAGACAGCACTACCCAGCCCAGGCCTGCAACGCATACAGGGATACTGGGGGACTGTTGTTTAACTTGAACCAGGACAGGGGCTGGGACAGAAATTTCATAAACCGGTTTGACCTAAATCAGTTAAGTCTTATACTACATTCAACCAGGTTTATCTTAAACTAGTTTCAGCCATTTTGAAACTGGTTTATGTGCACTGAGCTTCTGTTCTGTTACAGAAACCAGTTTCTGATTACTTAAACCAGTTTATATGTAACTTCTGTCCATAGGTGGAGGGAGAAAAATTATTTGGGGGGGCTAAGTGCACACACACCACCCCACCACCCCTGCAATCAAGTCTGTGGGGGAAGGAGGGAGGTAGATTGAGGCACCAGCGGTGAGGGAAGGACTAGGGCACAGGTAAGAGCAGGGGCTGGGGTGAGTGGGGCCCCGGCTGGGCAGGTGGAGGGACAAGGGGAGACCCAGGAGGGGGGGGACATTTGCCCCAGATCTGTGTGTGGGGAGGGACGAGCGGCCGCTGCAGCCTGGGGGGCCTGGCAAATTGTCGATGGCAAATTTCGGGTTAGCTGCAGCCCCCGCCAGGACCCCCCTCCGAGTGCCACTTCCACCCACCTTGAACGCAGCCTGGCTCAGCCCCTGCCGGGAAAAGCCTAGCACCACTCCAGCCCTAGCCCGCAGCAGCAGCCCACCCCACCTCACATGCAGATCTGGGGGAACACGCAATGCCCCACATGCCCTCCTGGGGTGTGCATAGTGGCGGGTGCCGCCCCCTCCTCAACACCCTCCCAAACAAGCCGCTTGAGGCTCCATCCTGTGCCCCACCCTGGCTGTGCAGCACCTGCCCCAGCCCCAGCCCCACTCCCTCCCTCACCACTGTGTGTGCTCACACCTCCCCACCCCTGCTGCAGCTGCCCAGAGCCTGCGGCCAGGCTGCCTTGCGGGCCTACCCACTACCCTGCGTTTCGGGGGGCTAAGCCCCATTAGCCCTGGCCTTCCGCCACCTATACTTCTGTGCCTAGCCTAAGGGACTAAGGGAGAAGCCGTTGGGCTTGATTCTGCTGTCAGATCGTTCTACTAATGTAAATGAAATACCACGAGTGTGATCGCATAGTTATCTGAGGCGCTACCTCACCTCCAGTTCATGGTGATCTACCACCTACATGGAACAAAGTAGCAGGTGCCTTTTTGATAGTGTTGAGGCCTCCCTGTACTGTGGACTAAGTCTAGGCTAAGAATTCATGACAGCTACAATGAATGGAGATTTTCCTTAGAGATGTGAAGTGAGACTTGGCTTGTGAGATGCTGGCTAAGGTCTAGAAGCATTGGCAATAAAACCAAGGGAATAGCAGCATAAATGAAAGTTTCTATAGAATCTGACGAGAAAAAAATCCCAGAATAGAGCAGTCCCTCCAGGAGAACCTGTAAGGATACAAATCCCAAGTTTTAAGGATAGGTTCACTGTTCAATAGGATTACTGTACCAGATCAATAAAATGTTAGTGCACGCACAGTGATAAAGGACATCAAAGAGACAGTTAAAGCGATAGTGATCTTAGCATCTGCATTTTGCACAGCTCTGGAGAACTGTCAATAAATCCAAAGAGAAAGGTGATGTAATGGCTCTAGGAGATAAGGCCCCAGATGGTGTCTGGAAAGAAAAGATTGGTTCTTAGTAAGGGGATGAAGGAAAAAGAGGCAAACTCTTGATTCTGCTGGAAGACAGGCAAGAGGGAAGCATGGAGAGCCTGGGTAACAGGGAAAGGGATCATGTTGTTGATGAGAGAAGGGGTGAGAGAAGGAAGGAGCTGTGAAGGAAGGATTTCCCTGTATTCTTTTACTTTCCTTTCCTCTTTTCCTCTGCTCCCCTCTTTCCTCCATTTTCCTGCTCCTCTCAAAGCGGCCAGCAGTCTCTATCAGGCACTGTAAAGAGCTCCATCTGCTGTTGGCTGCATTTCTGCTGCTGTGAGTTTAGCCAGTTGCTGAGCATAATACACATTGGTAATACACAATATTTCTTCCTTGAGCCAGATGCTTGTGGAATAGCCTGGAAGTTACACAACCTACTAATTCTGAATGGCTATTACTAGTTAGGTTTTTTATTGTTGTTGGTATCGTTATGTGAATTTTTAAAAACCATTCTTTGCTTTTTGTCACCTGTGAAGTGTTGTGGTTTTTAGATTGCTACTGTTTTATTTTTAGGGCTGTCCTGCATCAGGAAGCTGTTAAATGAAACAAACTAAAGTTCTCAAGCAAAGATACCGCTTAAGACTTTTAAAAAAATATTCAACTTCTGTGTAGCTATTCTGATTTCCCCTAGCTGAATTTGGATTGTTCAGAGGACTGGAAGTACAGGAGCATTGCAATAATAACTTCAATTTTCCAGTTTAGATCCATAGGAGATCATGTTGCAGCTACTTCAGGTGAAGTTAACTGGTGATTCCCCCAAATCCCACTCTCTCAGATCTTGACAGTCTCCATTGGAAATCCAAGGACTGAGATATGAAAGAGTAGTTCATCCTCATTCTATTCAAACATGATTCCTCAGATACTTGAGAAAGTGCATTTCCAGGGCAAAGTAAGTAGTAGCTGTTATTGCCACTGTATGTTGTACCTGAGGCAAAACAGTATCCATTGGTAGACCCTTTGTATCAGCTAGCTACCTTTTTATGTTGTGGGTAGAAATATTTCACTCTTTGAGAAATTATCAAACTGGTTTAAGTTGATAATCTTCTGTCAACATTGAGGAACGCTTTTCCAGAGGGATGAGTCAAATGTTGTCTGTGACACAGGTTAAAAAATACAAGGAAGAGAAAAGAAAAGAAAATCCATCTTTGATCTGGAACACAAGCTTACATGTTTCTGTATGCAGTACCCTATATTAGTCCATAACGTTGTGTGCTAGGACCATTGTTATACTTATTTTTATTGATTTTTTTTTTCTTTTTTGTCCAGAAATACGCTAGGTACCCTTTACTACAAGATTACATCCATACCCCCAAACCAAACTGTTTACAAATCTAAATTTTAGACAGTTCACAGCTAATAGCAAGGAGCAGAAGGCAATGGCTACAAAAATGGGACCTTACTCTTATTTGTGTCTGTAGTTGTTTATAACATTCATTCTCTAACCTGTGGTTTTTGCTGCCTGCAACTTTATGGTAAGTAGAAATCTGAAAGTGACTGCAAGCCATTCTAAATTGTATAACATAGGTGTGTCACTTGGCAAACTGGAAATACAATGCAAGGCTGGGCACAATTTGACTGTTTTTGATCTTAAAAGATTATATCCCTGCCTAGATTCAACTAAATCTCTCTGATATAATTCCTGCCATAACTTAGAAACAAGAGTAAAAAAATCTTTGTTTTCCAAAAAAAGAAAAGAAATTGTGGGGGGGAAGGGGTTTACAAAAAAATAAAAAAGCAAGCACAGCCTAAACAAACTTAAGGAAAGAAGTACATGTAAAGAAAAAAATCAAAGTGATTGCAACACAAGGTGCATGGGATTCTAAGTACACTTAGACAAAAAAGAAATACGAAACCTAAAAGGGCCAAGGTATTTGTGCTAGAAGTGCTCCTGGCTATAATAAAAATTCTCCTGCAAACTAATTCAAATGGTTAGGAGCCTCGTTCTGTAAACCTGTAAGGTAGAATGGGCATATCTGTTATTTTAATAACTTCTGCTACTGTACAAGAATTATAAATGTCAGTGTAAAATGGTTGATTCACTGCCAGGTTTCACTGTTCTCCCCTATTGCGCTCATTTTGGCAGTATTGGTTTGAATTATTTTTCTGTTGTCCTCTGTCTAGTTGATGAAGCAGTAATCCTACCAAAGGCCATCTGAGGTCCAGTGGGAGCTGCATGTATAAATGTTTTGACAGCTTTTTCAAAGACAGATTTCTTAAAAACTATGAACTTGTGGATTTATCCACATATAATAAAAAGCTGTTTAACTACTTTGTGATATTTTATAGTTAAGTCACCGTGAAAGACAAAACTTTTCGGTTACATCAATATTTTATTTTAGATAAAAGCTGATAGCTCAGTAGTCTGTTTTAGACCAGGGGTAACCACAGCATGGATGCCACAGGTATCACAGGTGGCCTCTGTGTGTGGCATAAGGCAGACTGGGGAGCAGACAGGCAGCACAGTGGTAGATAGGGCAGGAAACAGAAAGCAGGACAGCAGATCAGACAGAGAGCACTGGGCAGGAAGGAGAACAACAGATCCTATAAGGAAAAGGGATTGAAGTGGCACTTGAGGAAGGTGTGGGGCTAATTTGTGGCAAGCCTGCCAAAAAGATTGGTCCCCATTCTTTTAGACCATCTACAATAATGTTTGAAGTTTTGCAATATAATTGCTGATTATGAATAGGAAAATAAAAAGTGATGGGGAAAGAGCCAAGTAGTATAGTTAATGCTTAAAACATACTGCAGTTGTAATCTTCAAAGCCCTCTGCAAAGATTAGCTAATGGATTCTCACAATAGTTCTGTCAGGTGGTATTAGTATTTGCATTTTACAGATGAAGAAACTGCTCTGAAGCAACTATGTGATTTGAACCAAGTCTGCAACAGGGTTTCAGTGCTTAGACTTTTGTCTCAGACAAATGAGGTAGAATATTCTTTACCTCTGTGATATGGTAGCTAGTTAATGCTGCCTAGTTAGTGTCCATTTTTATACCTTGTGCCACTCATATTTCTGTGAGATTTTTTTTAACTCATTTACTCTTGTATATCTATGCAAATATAAATTAACCAATAATATATAGGGTCCTTCTCTTTTTGTTCTTTCCCATTAATGAAGACTTTAATTTGCTTGTTCTCCATGCCCACATTATAATCTCTCTCTATCCCTTCTCCCCAATATTTTCCACTGTTTATTCCTCCTTAGTTCTGTGTCTATTAGTAATTTAGCATTTACATATCTCACTGTAAGCAGTAGTTGTTATCCTAGTTTTAAAGACTGGAAACTAGGGAGCAAATATTGAAGCACCTGAAAAAAGGGGCAGAAGAAATAACTTAGGCCATGTTTTCACGGTGCTGTTACATCAGTGATTTTTTTTCATTCTAAATGTGATTTAACTGTAGTGGACTTAAGTATGTTCACTTCATGTTGTTATGGCGTTTTCTTTGATAATCATGGTATGCAAATGGAATAGCTCAAATTAGACATTCAGGAGTCTGGGCAAATATCCCATGGTGCACTGCGGCCCTTGTCGTTTTTCATACTTGTGTGCACGTGTTCCTTGTCTGAAGTGGTGACTGGGGGGATTCCTTGGGTAAATGATTGCCTAATGGTCCATCAGGCCCATGAGCAGATCCAGGATTTTGTAAAGAGGGATGCAGGAGCAGTGACCAGTGCAAGGGTGGCTGCACCCCCACTCCCAGCCCCACTTCCCTTCCCCTATAGTATACCAAGGTGGGCAGACCCAGCACAGGAGCAGCAGCTGGGGACACTAAGTCCTTAAATCAGGTAAGAATGCCACACCCTTCCACTCTTGGCATCCCCTCTGTTCCCTGCCATAATCAGCAGCAGCATCCTTCCTCCCCACCTGTCGCTGTCACTGTCCCCAGCTGGCCTGGGGTGGGACGAAGCTTCAGAGCTGCTCCTGTCCCCCTCCAACCACACTGTGTGGAGTGGAGCTCACGCAGGGATAACGGTGGTAATGGCTGTGGTAGATAGGTTCCCCACCCTGAGTCTGCTCCCAGACTGGTAGGGAACACCTGGGGCAACTGAGCAAGAAGGGGGAACCCACCTGCTGCCACTGCCACTGTCCCTGGCTGGGCCCAGCTCCCTGTGTAGCTCAGCTGGAGCTCCTCTTGCTCTCAGGTTAGCCAGAGACAATGGCAGCAGCAGGTGGGGCAGGAAAGGGATGTGTCACTGAGCAGGGGAGGGGAAGGGAGAATTCTTGCCTGCTTTGGGGACCTAAAAAAAAATAACCCAGCTGCTGCTCCTGCGGTCTGAAAGTGGGGTGCAGCTGCACCACTCTTCCCCCTCCGACTCCTCCCCTGAGCAGGCCCATTCTAATCGTATGTTCCTATGCTCTATCCATTATGGTTTTTTGGACAGTGAACTCTGAGCTGCCTAGTCAGCATTATCTTCAACTAGTGGTCAAAGCAGCAGACTCCCACAATTCTTTTCCTGGCAGCCATTAATTTTGTCAATGCATTTTCACACTGATGTTAGGCAACCTGAGAGTGTGTGGCTGACCACTGTGGTCACACCAGTCATTGATACAAATATGCCTTTTGAGTCACTTGGATTAGAAGATAAGATCTTTGCTCTCATTACATCACTTAGTCTATTCAACCACTTTGCTCCTTGTGCCTGTGGGCCAGAGGAAGCAGGCTGATTGCAGAACAGGAATTTTTACTTGTCGTCATATTACTGCCAGGAGCTTACGTGTGCAAAAACAAGTTCCACAAGCAAATATATCCCCAACAACAACCAGATGACTTATCTGTGGTCTCTTGTCTCCCACAGGGTAGCTGCAGGAGTAATTAATTTTCACTCTGATTCCTTCCTGATCCCTCCAAAATGAATGTGCTCATGTTGTATGGCTGGGACAGGACCAGGTGCCCCTGAGTTCAGTTGAAGGTGGTGGAGGATGACCTTGAATGATACAGTTTAGGCAAAATGACTGTGCCACACTTGTGACTGGGGCATAGGGTTAACAACAAACACAAAAAACACAGCAAGGGCTGGGGAGTACAAAGTTATAACACGTATATTGTACACCTGGATGGTGAAGACAATAGGGAGTTTGAACACGCTGCCAGAAGCCAGTGGATGGGCTTGAGGGGAATGAAATGTGATGAGTGTCAAGCAAAGAAGATATTCACAGCAGCATTTTGGATACACAGAAGAAATGTGGGAGGCAAAAATACCAGGAAGGAAGAGTAGGAGGGGAATAAATTGCCCTCTGTGGTGCAAGGGACTAACAATGGCACTGTGTTTTTTTATTAAAAGCTGGATGTGCCAAAATATCCTTTCCTTGGAAATCAATTTGTAGTCCAGGTCACGCTGATTATTCCTAGACATCTGTTGAGGTATGAACAGAAAATATTTTTGTGCCAGTCAGTGGAGCAGACTAGCATGATAGCACCAAGATGTAATGAATGCCAAATGTGTCATCATACCTTAGTCATTGAAAGATGCCTGTAGAATGCATGCCTGTGTTCTCAATGAATAAAATACCATGTCACCCTAATTAGATACATTTTTCCCCGAGGACGGTGCTTAAATTATATTAACAATACCTCCCTCCTCAATATCGTGACAAAGAAAACAGAACATATGCTTATAATGAAATAAGTTCTACCAAAAAAGCCATCTGCAAGCATTCTGATTCTTTGTTGCATGTTGCACGATAAAAAACAAGATGATTTGATTAGCAAGTAATGAAGATGCCCAACACAGCATTGTTTTCAATGAGTCTAAAATGGGCTTATTTGGTTACTGTTGCATGCAAATATTTCCCTCCATTGTTATTATTCCCAGCACAGCTTCAGTGGCAGTAGAAAACAGTGAGAGCCCTAGTGTAAAGCAAGCTCTGCTTCCTGCATCCTTTTCAACATCATGATATTTAGACCTGCTCTGAACTGCTGAAGCTTGTGCAGATGTGCAGTCTTGCATCTGTTTGTGTTAGTTAGACATTGATGGAGAATGAGTTGTGAGGCAGCGGTCACTAGCTGGCTTGTTCCTGACAAGCTATGAATATAGTTTATGAAATAGTCCTAAGGCATGCTGATCTTCCTATATTAATATCTCTAATCAAAGCTATAACTGACAACACTGTACATAGTGCAAGTATAGAAGGCTAGAATAATTTGTCAGTTGTCTCTCTCCCTTCCTCTCAATTCAAGCTCATTTCTTAAGTTCAATGTTTCAACAATATCTTAGCCTGTATAATTGGTGCTCTTCAATATATGTATTATTAACTGATTATAGCATTATTCTTTGTGCGTTTTGTAATGGAACCTAGATAACTCCATCAGGGATCAGTCGTCTATTCCATTAAGGCAGGGTCGACAACTTATGGCCCATGAAGCCATTGACTCTAGCCCACAGAGCTGAGGATTTGGTGGTGTTTGGAGGTGATGGTTTTGCCTATGCTGTGGCCAGAAGACTTGGCAGCAGGGTACCAGGAAGCTTTCCTGTGCCATGCCACAGCTGAGCAGTATGGAGAAGTAGTAGTGGTGAGAAGTGGCAGTGGCACCTGGATTTTAGCACCAGCCCACGTAGGACCTGAGCTGGGCCATTTCAGCATCAAGCAGTGTGCACACACATGCAATATGGCTCCAGTAGGAGTTAGATACCTACAACCCTTTAAAAACCTAGCCTCTGTAGTTGTATAGAGAACATGTTGATTTGAATTCTAAAACAGCATAACCACATAAGTCAATAGGATTCTGATACAATCCTCTTCATTTCTTTTATTTAGTTATTTATTCACTTATTGCCATTGCACTATGCTCCAATTAGTAAGAGAGCACTGATAGATTGTGAGCCTTTTCCCATTTTAACAAAGGTTTTCTTTTTCAAGAAGAATTTTTCAAGAAAATCCTAGGACTCCAGCAAAGTTAAAAAACAGAGCCTTTAAATGGTCTGAATGTTTTTGTCTTCTAAAGTGGAAAACCCCCATATTTCAGTATTGAGGGACATATTTTACAATATTTTTAAAACATTCCATTAATTTTTATTTAACCTGAAAATCTGTCAGTGCTACTTTCAGTACCGCTTTTTAATACTGCTTTACACTGAATGAATCACTGGTGCTGAGAATTAATGGATTTTACATTTACTTTAGCCTATCATAAATTGTATGGTTAGCTTTAAGTGTCTGACTAAGAGGTGACTAATCTTTGCAGGATATGTCTATAGTTTTTGCAGGTTATGTTATTTTACCATCTTGTAGACTGTTGTTAATTACAACAGACTGGGTTTAGTAAATGAAGTATTTTAAAAATATTTCCAGTACGGTGCTGCACACAAAATGCCTATTGCCTTTTCCTTGCCTGGACATTTAGATATAGTTCATCCACTGACTGTATAATATATATTTACCACTCACAGCCCCATTTTTCCTCCTTTCAATTTTAATCCCACTTTATTTGAGCATAATAATAATAGTTTGCAATAAAATGCCACAAGACTGAATGACTTATGTTATCTACAGTGGATTCACGTATCCCATTGGTTTACTATGTCTTCAAATCCAAAACATCAGTTGAAAAGGAGACGAACAGGGCTGTGAGTTGTACTACCCTGCCACATCATGTAATAAAGCTGAAAACTGGCTGCTTAATGGAACTTACAATGGGCTACGCACTTCTTTCTGTCATTTGGGGGTCGGACTCGATGATCTATTGAGGTCCCTTCCGACCCTAACATCTATGAATCTATGAATTTGGTTCCCTGTGATTTAAAAAAAAATAGTCTTCTGAACTTGTGATCAAGAAATGAAGACCTGATCACTGAATTTTCATTTGTGGCATTTGTAAAATGAGGTGGTGGGCCCAGTCCAGTTCCTGGAGGGCAAGTTTCCCTTTTGCAATATGAACTATCAAAACTCATCCTTTTTATTAGTAATCACTGTAGAAGGGATGAGAATTAATTGAGATGTAGCATATGGTCCCATCATGTCCAGAGCAAAGCATAGTGATAAGATTGTATAGGAGAAGCTTGTGCCATGACAGACTTTGCAGCTTGTGTAAAAATATTACTTGGCCCTCTTGTGCAATAAACCCAATAAAGCACATGGTTTTGTTTACGATGAGCTGTACAGCAAGTTGGGCCTTTTAATAAAAATGTGGTTTATAGCCTAGACTAAAAAAATACAAACACCCAATTTATTGTATCATCCAATATAAACAGGTCCAGGGTCCACAAATGCTAGAAAAGGGAATGATGCATGTTCAGTGGCTTGTTTATACTGGGTTGGGCAGTACTATGAGTGTCTTACAATGCACTCAAAAGTTTTATTGGCTCCTGAACTATATTTATTCTTGAAATCATTATGCCTGCAAAACTCAGACCTTCCAGGTAGATCAGTGATAGTGCTTGTTACTTTAACACCATCTCTTTCAGGCAGTAAGATGATAAAAGAGGATTTTTGCACAATTTAACCAAAGAACCAAGAAAGTTCATGTTACTTTTTTGTATATAAAGAAAACAAAATTGACATTCTATGACTAAGTGGTGAGGTACTACCTTTGCCACATGTAGCCTCCTCAGCGAGGTAAGGACCAAGACAGAGGCCAAAAAAGGTAGAAGTTTCCTACCTATTGCATACCCTCATATATAAGCAAAAATGTTGGTATTGTGGGTAGCTTTCATTTATACCCTGATCACTGTGGGTTTTCCCTTACAGGTGAACACTATGACCACAATTTTCCAAGACTGAGGAAGAAAAGCTGGCCCCAAATGAATTTTTTGAGTGTTTTACTAGTAACTTATTGGGACAAGGAGTTTATCCTAGGTGCCTACACGTTAGATATTGCTCTCACTTTCCAAGGTACTGAGCACCCACAATTCTTTTTGACTGCATACTCTTCTATGCTGTCAATGATGTGGTATCTATCTACTGTTCAGATACTGTCTGAATATATGGGTACTTGAAAATTCTCATGTCCCCAAACAGGCAATTAAGTCATTCTATTTTGAATCCCTTATTCAGAGAATTACTAAAAACTATTCTTGCTGTCTACTGGTAGATGAGCAACAGTTGCATCTGTTCCATTTTGGTTATGAATTTCCTTTTCAGCAGGCCTTGTAGGAGTGTTCTCCCACCCAGTCATGGAATAGGGAAAAGACACACCCAACCTACCCCAAACCCTTAGAATCAAGTATTTTGAAAGTTCACAGTTGGAAAGATAAACATCACAAAGACACAATGGAGCTGTCTCCTACACCCAGATTCCCATACACATCACTCACTCCCCTTCCCACCATCCCAACTCCCCTCCCATTTTCTCTGACAGAGGTTACTCATTTAGATAGGAAAAAAAAGAATAAGTCTTCGGAAATGCAGGAATCCATCCATCCATCCACACAGAAGTTATTTTTAATGCAGCATGTAGAATAGCACACACTTCTTCCTGAAACCTGGTCAAAAATCATCATTCACATGATACAATGGCCTTTGCATGAATGTGCAATTCCTTTAGGGTCCTTTAGAGATCGGAGGGAACATTAGTTGCATGTGATCTTACAATTGCCAAAGTGATCATGTTGTCATTCTCAGCCTTTAGAATGCCCAAAAAACAGCATGTTACAAATTACTGCTTTAAATTCAAGGCACAAAGATAGCATTGGAAACGATGCACAAAGTTGGGGAGAAGCAATTTTTGGTTAAAGCTTCTATATGTGGGGAAAAGGAGTTCCTAACATTTATATTAGCTGTATGTGTAATAAAAATCCAATTGAAAATATCTGAGAGCAGCTCTGTTGATTTGGATCTACCTGCAGTGCTGAAAAAGTGTAGATGTTTTAAAATGTAAATGTACATACAATAGAATGCTATTATAAAGATTCATTAGTTCAACTTCTATTTTATAGCCAAGGAATGACTAAACTCAGATCTTTAAAACAGAGAATATCTGAAATCAAACATGCACAGCAGCAAACATATTTTTTACAAAAGCAAGCACTAGAAATGTAACGTTGTAGTGGCTGTGTTGGTTCAGGGAATGTGTGAGAAGCAAGATTTGGGCTAGGGAGAGACGTTACACATAAGCCAGTTTAAGTGATCAGAAACAGGTTTAAACCTGTAACAGAACACATGTTCAGTGCAATAAACCAGTTTGAAAATGGCTGAAACCGGTTTGAGATAAACCTGGTTGAATGTAGTATCAGACTCAACTGATTTGGGTCAAACCGGTTTATGCAATGTCTGTCCCAGACCCCATCCTGGTCTAAGTTAAATCAGAGTCCTCCAGCATTCCTGATGCTTTGAAACTCTGGGCTGGGCTGGGCTGGGCTGGGTGGGGCTCTCTGCTCCAGCCCAGCAGGGCTGGCCCCTACCCTTGGCTCCCTGGCTGCGGCTCTGGCAGCGATTACAGGTACAGCAGGGTCTGCCTGGCTTCATCCTGCTTCCCCCCACCCCACTCCCTGCTCAAACAAGGATCCCCCGCCCCTGCCTTACACAAACACCTCTCAGCATTAGCTAGCATATCACATGCTGGCTCCAGTCTGTGCTGTGGGAAATAGGACTAAGGCAGACAGGGCAGCGGCTTAGGGCTTTTTCGAGTTAATCAACAGGTAGCTGGTAATGTCCATCCATTCCTTCCTTGGACAAAGGTGTTTAAGAAGAGTTTAAACTAATGAGAGAGGCTGTTGTTTTGTTTGATGGGCTGACAAATGCTAACAACGCCCTGTGTAACTCCCTGCTGTGTAACTCAATGCTTTGTTATCAACAGTGGGGGAAGGATGCAGGGAACAGACCCATTCCTAACTAGAGCATCCTGCCAGAGCCTGGCCATGCCCCCCCTCAGCTCAGCACCTGGGAAGAGAGGGAGGGCTGCTCAAGTGCCCCCCGGCTTCTAGCCTGAGCCACTGCAGGCATGTGCCTGCATTTCTGGGATTTCTGTGTGGTTACAAACCGGTTTTGCCTAGCCAGGTTAAACTAACCTGCAAAGACTGAATCAATTCAGGCTCAGGCTTTTTGAATGTCTGTCCCTAGCCTTGTTGGTAATATAGGTTTTATTCTGAGGAAAGGCCTGTTGTACTGGAAAGTTTGACTTGCATCTCTGCCAACTATACAGTTGGTGCAATAAGATATATTACCACAAAGGTCTTGCTTTTTATAAGAGCAAATGTGTTATACTGAGGCAGGTCAATCAAGTTTACAAATGGCTCCTTACATGCCCTCATCAGCTTTGAAAGGGAAGATATTCTTTCTGATTCCAAAGAACTGAAAAGGAAATTAAAGGAATAATTTTCAATCTGATCCTCACAGCAAAAAAGACCAAGTTGTCCGTATAAGTGAGGAGCGTAATTGCAGTTGGGATGGTCCAGACTCCACAAAATATGCAAGAGGCAAGGTTTTGGTGATTTCCTATATTGGACCAGCTATACAATTGGAAAAGATGTTCAGCAAACTTGGGTACAAAGTGCCCTTCTTATTTGTATGGATGAAGAAACATGGGTTAACTGACACTGAATTCCACTCCATACATGTCAATTGAAAACTGTTTAGTTTTCCCATGTATTTTTGTTTAAAATCTCTATCCAGTCTCTCCTTGAAATTCAATCCCCGTTCATACTTAAATCTGCAGTTTACAACTCTTCAACATGATTATCCATTTATTCTGAGTATATCCATTTTCTATTGAGAGCGGCCACCTCCTTTCTACCCCTGCAGAATTTACTAAACTGGTTGAACCTCATCTTGTGGCATCTTAGCAGAAAAACCCCCCACCAAAAAACAAGATGCAGGTGCTTTAATGGGGATTAATGCTTTAATCCAATACCTCCTCAAAATGGCAGTTTTAGCAACAGCTGTTGATTTGCTGATTTGAAAGTCCACTTGAGTCCTGAGACCTGTATGCGTGAAGCAATTATATCAATAAAATATATACGGGTTTTGTACATCAGTGTAAGTTACACCAGGATCAGAAGTAGGCAGCTAGTCCAAAATAGCCAAATACGGTAGAGTCCAAATAGTCCAATACAGTAGGTTGCTAATACAGCACCTTGCCACTACATGGTAGGAAACCAGGTAGCAGGTTGTTTGGCTCGAACAAATGGTTATCCTCAGATAAGTTGCAGTCACATACAGCCTACACCAGGATAGTCTTACCCTTGATTTATCTACACTGGATTCAAGCAAGTTACACAGCTATCGTGCGGTTTCTTTTTTTATGCTGGTGTAAAGACTGATTATACCAGTGTAAATATGTTGTGTGTAAGCCCTAAATCCTTTTAAAACTGGAGTCTCATTAGACATTTTATAAAAAGCTTATGGTCATTAGTATTACCATGGACAACTAAAACCCTTTGGGCCTGTCTACCATTAATGAGTTTTCTACCGTTATTTATTTCTAATACGTAAACTAAACTTGAACTTTTGTACCTTTTAATGTTTATATTCTATTGCACAATGATGTCAGGTTACTGTAGTTATGGTGCCTATTTGTAGCCTTTCAACCCTGTTTCTTTGCTCTGCCATTTCAAGTCTGTTCCACAAAGAAGCTGAAACATTCTTTAGTAACTGAGCAGATAAGTAGCTTGGATTCTTCTCAGTGCTGGTCTGCTAAGCCTCCTATCCTAGATATTTCCCGTCAGTTTAATTCCTGGAAAATTACTGCTGCAACAAATATTTGACATGAATTAGTAATCCACTTTCCATGCCAGTACTGAATTTTGTGTCAGGGTACCTGTTGGATTTTGGTATTGCATGTCCAAAGGTAGAGACTGACTGTTGCCCTCTAGCGGCTGAAATATAGTTTGAAGATGAAAGAGTTCACCCAGCCCCCAAACATTCATGAATCGCATTTGCAGGCAAGGTCCTGAGGGACGTGGCATTAGTTGCACATTCAACAACTCTGCTTTAATCTTGTTATAATTAGACCTGCAGCCTTCAGGGAAGGGCTATAGGTAGCAAAGTGGAAAATAAAAGAAGGCAATCATTCTAAGACGAGGGGGAGGAATTTGAATCTCACTTTCAAAAAAATTCTCACGGAAAGAATAATGATTAATTAACCAATTTAATTGATATCTAAAAATAGATCTGAGCTTTAGTCTCTATTCTTAGTTTTTTTCTCTTCATTTTAAAGACAAAATATACCCTTGACTTCCAGTGTGACATTTCCAAGGCAGCGTTTCCTATTGAGTGCTAGGCTGACAAATGAAATATGAAAGGTACAAAAAAATGCAAGGTACTACTCTGCATGCAGAAAAAATCGTTGGGTAAAAATTTCACCAGAGCGTTACCAGTTCTTTATATCCTACGGAAGTGTGTAAGGTTTGGTCCTGTGATTACTATCACTCATTTAAGGATCAACACAGGATGATCAGAAGTTGCTTGTGTGGGTAGAAGATTCCCCATCAGAACCTCCAGGTTTTGCATTATTCCATTAAAGCATCAGTATTTAAAAAGAAGAAAATATTTATATGTATATTTTTTGCAAGGTCTAATGTATTCAGACCCCTTGGCTGTATTTATATAAAGATGGGAAATTTTGTGACTGATTCAAGACAAGGAAGTATGTTTTTGATTAGTACAGATTTTAAACCGGATGATAAAAATAGAAGCAACTTATTTTAAAACTGCTGGAGTAACACACTGAAATGTTAGCAAAGTTTCTGTTTCATTTCTTGATACTCTTAGGTCATTCAGTGCTCATGTGACAACTATTTTAACTCAGTCAGGGAAAG
>NW_005842634.1:53181-67247 GCF_000455745.1 Alligator sinensis
CATATTTGTTTTCTGCTTGTATGCCCGACAGCTCAAAACATTGGGGGGTATGGGAGGAATGCTGCATGCTGCATTGCTGTAGTCTGTTTCTAATATTAGAACAGAATGAGCAGCTCACTTCCTGGAGGCATCAGGCAGCTTGTGTTCTGCAGCTTTTTTTGTTTGTTTGCTTTTTTGCTGGTATCAGACATATGGAATAAATTATTTGGACTTGCTGCTGTGAAGTACCAGCAGGATTTGCAACAGTTAATCCTTTTATTTCATCCCGAATGGGGCTAAACACTGTTACATCACTGGTTTTCATTGGCAGCTACACTTGCAGATCCAAGTATTGTTTTGCTTAATTAAAGGATGCAACTTTAGAAATGATAAGCTCCAGTAACATGGTACTATATTAGGATGGCACCCTGTTGTTGTTCTGCATTATCTACAAGCACAATTAGAGAAATTAAGGTTCTCTCAAAGGTTTCATTATGTAATAAACCTCTTCTTGTAATTCCATTGACTAAAAGGAGCATATCTTAAGGTAGAATTTTTTTGTCTGTTTCCATATTCATGATTTTCAGGGATGTTTTGCGGTTTATCTGTTTTGTTTTTTCCTTAGCCTTCAACTAAAACAGATATAGATGAATGCTGAGAGGCTCTGCTGTGTAATAGCTATTATTCATTGGAAATCTGCTCCAGCACCCTACATGTGTCATCCTTAACGCAGGCATTGAAAACACTCCAAAAAGTCTCCTACCTCTATGCGCTAGGGCTATTATGGGGTATAGGCCCTGCGGCATGAAGAGAAACAAATGCACATATATGAGACCAAAGTAGCCTGAAGGAGAGGAGCAGAGGCTAAGCACTGAATTGTTCTCTAGGGGAGATGCCTTAACATGCCTTAATGATGCCAGTCTTAATGGCTGTTCTCCTTGGGGTAGATCTCTGGACTTCGCTCCTGACCTGGCATCCATTCTTGTGTATTTGGAGCTGGTGATGTTTCTGGGGGAGCACGGTTGAGTGGAGGGGGCTTGAGCCCGAGAACAGCCAGTCTTGACTGGAGTGAGTTTATCAAGCCATATTTTACCAAATAAGGATATTCAAGATTAAATCCCTCCATTTTTGCAATCAATATGGAAACAGAAAACATGGAAATCATTTCATAACTGAATTACAGTACTAAATTCAAACAATTTCAAACCAAGAATCATGTGGCAAAGACCAACAAAAAGGAAAAAAGCAGAGAAGTAGTTGTTGAACTTAATTTTTGTCTGGTACCTTCCATGCTTCATTTCTGTCCTTCTCCTCCTCCACTTGGATATCTGTCAAGACAGTAGCTGTCACAGATGTTGGGAACGTCCAGTCGGGTTAACCCTCAAAATGCTCCACTGTGTATTCTTTCTTCAGAACAGAATATCAGATAGGCCAATGTGGTGCCTATCTTCAAGAAAGGGAGGAAAGTGGATCCGGCTAACTATAGGCCCATCAGCCTGACTTCTATCCCGGGGAAGATCTTAGAAAAGTTTATTAAAGAGGCCATCCTTAATGGACTGGCCGACGTCAACCTCTTAAGGGATAGCCAGCACGGGTTTGTTGCGGGTAGGTCTTGCTTGACCAATCTCATTTCCTTCTATGACCAGGTGACCTATCACCTGGACAAGGGAGAAGAGATTGATGTCATATATCTTGACTTCAAAAAAGCCTTCGATCTGGTGTCCCATGATCGCCTCTTGGAGAAACTGGCCAATTGTCGCCTTGGGTCCTCCACGATCCACTGGCTGGAAAATTGGCTCCGGGGTCAGACCCAGAGGGTAGTAATTGATGGAAGTCACTCATCGTGGTGTCCTGTGACCAGTGGGGTCCCCCAAGGCTCTGTCCTTGGACCCATACTGTTCAACATCTTCATTAATGATGTGGACACTGGAGTCAGAAGCGGACTGGCCAAGTTCGCCGATGACACCAAACTTTGGGGCAAAGCATCCACACCAGAAGACAGGCAGGTGATCCAGGCTGACCTGGACAGGCTCAGCAAGTGGGCGGACGAGAATCTGATGGTGTTCAACGCCGATAAATGCAAGGTTCTCCACCTTGGGAAAAAAAACCCGCAGCATCCTTATAGGCTCGGCAGTGCTATGTTGGCTAGCACTATGGAAGAAAGAGACTTGGGGGTCATCATTGACCACAAGATGAACATGAGCCTGCAATGCGATGCGGCGGCTAGTAAAGCGACCAAAACGCTGGCTTGCATCCATAGATGCTTCTCAAGCAAATCCCGGGACGTCATTCTCCCCCTGTACTCGGCCTTAGTGAGGCCGCAGCTGGAGTACTGTGTCCAGTTTTGGGCTCCACAATTCAAAAAGGATGTGGAGAAGCTTGAGAGAGTCCAGAGAAGAGCCACGCGCATGATCAGAGGTCAGGGAAGCAGACCCTACGATGACAGGCTGAGAGCCCTGGGGCTCTTTAGCCTGAAAAAGCGCAGGCTCAGGGGTGATCTGATGGCCACCTATAAGTTTATCAGGGGTGACCACCAGCATCTGGGGGAACGTTTGTTCACCAGAGCGCCCCAAGGGATGACGAGGTCGAATGGTCACAAACTACTTCAAGACCGTTTCAGGCTGGACATAAGGAAGAATTTCTTTACTGTCCGAGCCCCCAAGGTCTGGAACAGCCTGCCACCGGAGGTGGTTCAAGCGCCTTCATTGAACACCTTCAAGATGAAACTGGATGCTTATCTTGCTAGGATCCTATGACCCCAGCTGACTTCTTGCCCTTTGGGCAGGGGGCTGGACTTGATGATCTTCCGAGGTCCCTTCCAGCCCTAATGTCTATGAAATCTATGAAATTCAGCCACAGGGCTAGGTAATTCTCAGCTGTCATAAACTTCTCTGGTTCAGAGTTCCCAGCACAGTAGGCTATCTACATTCTTTCCTTTTCAGTCCAATGTGCGCACTAAATGCATGTCTGCAAGAGGCTAGTCTGAATGATAGGCTGTAAGCCGGTTTTTCTTGTTTGTTTTTTTTTTAATCAAGAAGAAAGAAATGGCCAACTCGGGTAAGAAAAAAATTCAGCTGTCAAAATAAAAAAGACGGAGAAGGAAAGAAGGGCAGTGAGGAGAACTTTGGAATGTTAAATATGGTTCCTTGTTTATGTAGTTTAAGGTACATAAGTGCCATTGTTTTCAGACAGTTGGCTGAGTGAAGAAAGATCCACCTTCAACTGGAGAGCATTATTTTTCTGTTTGCAAGTAAATGTGATCGCTGCTAAACTGAGCATCCAGTCAGTTCCAAAGTGTCGGGGAATGTTCCAAGCCTCACGACCTTGCAAATAGCAAAGAGGAGAATGTAGGAACAAGGAGCCCTGAAGTGAGACAGAGCTGGAGTGTCAGAGAGTCTCAAACGGAGGGGGTGGAAGGAAGGAACTTTTGTAGGGGAAGATTGAGGAAATACACACCCCATGTAGAAACAATAAATTCAGCCTACAGATGGAACAAAGGGCCAAATCCTATTTCACCTTGATGTGCCTCTCATATAGCAGAGTGCCCCTTATTCAAATTCTGGATTCAATTTCCACCTGTGGCAGAGGAGTATTGCTGAGGTTCGTATGTACCTGCTGGGAGGAAGGAAAGTCAGCAAATCTCTCTCTCTGTTGTTTATCCATGTTCTCCAATAAGTATTACATGCAAGGTACAGAAAAGCCACTGGAGACAGGGGCCAGCAGCCCAGAGCCCGCCGTCTGCCAGGTCAGCGTTCATTGCAGAGTTTACTCTCTTCCTCCTAAGCAAGGGGTAGGCAATTATTTGGGCTGGGGGGTCACTTAGGGAGTTTTGGTGAGCTGTCGCAGGCCAGGTCAGCGCTCCCTCTCCCCCACCCCCTGCCCCCAGCCCGCAACAGTTTATCAAAACTCCAAAAGTGGCTCTGCCCCAGGGCCTGACCCTGTGAGATCCAAAGGGTCACTGCCTGGAGATCCTGAGGTCTTCATGGAGACTAGCCTAGGACCCACACAGGCAGGGCAAGCTCAGCCAGATGGATGGGATGGGGCTGTGGGTGGTCAGAGAGCGGTATCTGGGAGCAAGACTGGTGTGCAGCACTTGGGCCAGAGCCACCTCACTCCCACCCGCTCCCAGATCCCAGTCCCTGCTGCCCCATCCCATCTGCCTGGCTGAGTGCACCCTGCCCATGAATGTCTCATGGAGACCCTGCTTATCCACTCTGTCCAGCATCCTGAGTGGTGGATGCAGGGCAGTTGGGCTGGGGCGCCCCGGCATTGGGGCAAGGTCCAGCGGTATAGACGCTGGCAGCAATAGCTGGAAGGAGCCATTACCACTGGGGCTGCTAGGAAGTAAAGTCTAGCTGGTGTACCACCCTGGCCCCTCTGTACGCCTGGGGGCCACAGGACCAGCCGCATGCACCACAGCCCGGGCTGCCCCCTGCACCTGGGCTGGGAGGGCCAAGGGTCGCACCATGGGCTGGATAAAATCCCTTGGCGGCATGGATCTGGCCTGCAGGCTGTATTTTACCCACCCCAGTCCTGGGCCTGCATATTTTTTCCTCTTGTATGCCTACTGGGCCAGTCTCAGGAAGATGGCCAGAGTGCTCTGACCTAGCCCAGGATTAGGTAACCTTTCCAAAATGACACACCCCAGGTCGAACAGGGACGGTGCGTGCTAGGACCTGACTGCTGTTGCCACTTGTCTCCACAGTGTTATGGGGAGAGTGCTCACAGCCAAAGCTTTGTCAGTGGGATGGATCCAGTGGTTCCACAGGCTGAACCCTGCTCACAGGCCATAAGTTGCCAACCCCTGGCCTTGGCCATGGTGTAGTAAATTAAAGCAGTCTTCTGAGACATGCAGGATGCAGTTTCAAATCCCACTCCAGGCTGAGGGAGGCCTAGATCCAGTCTCCCACTCCCTGTGAAGAGCCCCCATACCAAACCAATTGGGTTAAAAGACAGAAGGGTCCTTTCATCCCGAGTCACTAACTGTGGAAAAGGCAAAAAATATTCAAATTAGGACTGTTGCTGTAGCCCTAACTCATTCTGCTATTAGTACAATACGTTAGACTAGATTTTGAGGTACCATCATGTCCTTCATTCCAAGCGTCACTGCTTAAGTAGAGGTTATTAAGAACTTTTTCAAATTAGCAGCCAAACGTTTCTGAATGCCCTCATCATACATCAAGTGCAAGCCCTTACCACAGGCCGGCCTAATATAATGCATTAACACTAGAGTAGAAGGTACTCGCCTTCTATTCTAGACAATCATAGTAAAAAGAATAAAACCTCTTGTAGCAGGACAAAGGATTTTAACTAAGATCTGCTGGGGTGCTTGGATTGCTGGTTCCTAGAGCAAAACTTGCTATGGTCCTTTGTTACATCCTCAGTGGACAAGCCACTGGCCAGAACTCTGCTCACTGTATCCAGGCCTCCATTTGACAAGTTTAGGCATATGTTTGGCATAGTTTTGCGTTACCTATATCGCAGAGCTGGAAAGAGCATATTAACAAGCCAGCGGGTGTTTTTAAGTTCCTGCTGCTAAGTTGCTTTGTGCCTGCTGCTTTTTAAGCAGTTGTTTCCCTGAAACAATTCATTGTCCATCTGACAGAAGGCTTGCTAATATTAACATACTAAATATGGTATTTTGCTGTTATGCATCATGAGTGGGAATTACTGAACGATCACAAGTCAGAGACAAACTTGCTCCATTGCTTACAGTGAGTGCTCTCACACATTAATGGTCAAAATGAGACACAGAGAACACGGCGTTTGAAATGAGTATAGCAGGAAGGAGTAGCTCTGGTAGGCATTGCATTAGACTTGACCTGGAATGTTTCTAAAACATACAAGTAGGAGAAGGTAAATACTGAACATGAACGACATCCTGATGCTTTCATCTAAGCCTGCTGTGCAGCAGGAAAGCAGAGGTTTTACTTTTACTTTTTGTGAATGCCTAGGGATCTGAGCATGCTCTGTTGAAGCAGGATACAGGGCAGACTGCAGCTCTGTTCTGTGTCTGTTGAGGAAATGAGCCCCACCTCAGCTAAAATGGGCAAAACATCCTTAGTAAATAGGCCATTGGGCAGAGCCTTTCACAATTAGCAGTTACTCCATGAAACCTGAACTGGCCATTGCCCACCCTAACTCAGTCCTTATCCTCCCACAGCATTTTGTTTAGAAACTATTTTTATTTTCCTACAATATTACTCACCAGAAACACCCATCCTGAAAGACAAGGACTGCTCTTATACAGGCATAACCTAGGAATTACCATGCCACCCCTCCTCAGTAAAGTGAAACAGGCCTTTAAATGATAAAATTCAGTGACTAATATTTAATGCCCCGTCCGTGTGAAATAATGAAAGGGGAACACATTGCTCTACAAAGCTGTATTGTTAAGCTCCACACCACACAAAGGCTTCCTTCCAGTTGTTATGACAATACGTTCTTCACAAAGCAAATAAGTTGGAAATCTATCAATCGGAGGACAGGCTGAAACCTCCAGAAATGATTTCCATTCCCGGACTGGACTCAGGCTGCATCCCAGAGACAAAAAATGAGTGTTTCATTGTTCTCAATTTCTGAGAGAAGGATTGTGTCTTCACAGTTTTAGCAGTTGATCTCAATTTGTAATCAGATGACCAATCGAAGCCCTCCCTCCTCAGCTACATTCAGTGTGTATATTTGTGATGGTGGGGTGGGGGGTATTTGCAAAAGAGCCCTTTTCATTGCTGCCTTCACTGGTTCAGGTCCTTTTATAAGTAGGAATCTGCCTATTAAGATATATCAGTTGCCCCTGGTTGCTAATACATTCACCAGGAATTGCCAGGTCCGGGGATGCTCCAGCCACACCCCTTCCACCATGATGGGCTTCCATGATGAGCTCTCCCTGGGTACATCAGGACTGTGGTTATTTTGACTGACGTGAGGCCCAGCATTTAGAATATACTTTGCTTTCAATTTCTGTTTTAAAAGAGATCAATAACATTAAAATAATGTGTGATATTGAAGAGATTTAAAATTGAGTTTTCTTTGTTTCATAATCTGGTTATATTAAATACTCCAAATTCCTAGGGATTAATCAGGCTGTAGGCATGAGGCTGACTTGCACATAAGGGACTACTTGCATAGGATCAAATCTATCTTGAGGAGCTCTGGGAAAAAAAAGAGCAATAGGGATCTGTAAAATGAACTATTTAAATAGAAGTGAAGAAAGTTAGCAACCTTAATTTAATAGAGAGGTGTGTGTGTGTGTTGTTGTTCTATCAGTGTTGTGTTCCTAAGGTGTTTGATTATATGCATCTTATAGTCATATAGGCTTTGTCATTGGATTATTGGGCATGTATTGTAGTTTATTTAATCGCAAAGGGATTAGTAGCAGAGCTCCGTAGGTCAATTTTGTTTTCATAAGCATATACTTTGTGTCGACATTTTAGAGAACTAAATCACTTGGAAAATTAAAAGTATTGGTCTTTTCTTAAGAACTAACTGTGGAAATATCAAATTTGAATTGCATCATATTTTTCCTTAAGGAGAGAATAACAAGGTGGCTGTGAACAAGCATATCTTATTTCTATAAAACTAGTGCTAGAGGGAATGATGTGGTGCAGAGAGACATCTTTTCTTCTTGCGGAAATGTCCCAAAATGAAAGACCAGAGGTCTGAGGTTGGAAAATTATTTCAGGAATATCACCTCCAAATTCCTACATTTAGGGTAGAAATCAGGGCAAATATCTGCTTTTCCTGAATTAAAAAAAGATGCTGGTAGATAACTGTTAAGAATCATTGTGACTGCAGCCAACAAATGTATTTCATCACTATGGTTGCAAAAAACAAACACCCCCCAAATAACTCGAGTTGACCGGGATAACATCATTAAAGGAAACTGACCAACTTTCTGCCGGTATCAGACTCATGCCTGAACCGCAGGGGGGGAGGGGAGGAAAATGGGGTAAACAATGAACCGGCTACAGATGCAGCCTTAACTTCTCTGACATGGACCAGTAAGTACCCATTACTTAAGAAGTGAAAGAAATCTGAACTAGATCTTTCAAACTAAAATCACACCATATTTTGAGTGGTGGAGTGCAAGGGTTCAATCCGAGACTTCAATCCCAGTCCCATCTGTGCTCAACTCTACAGATTTGGGCATAGGTTGGATCCAGAATTGGAAGGGGCTTGTTTTCTACACTGGTTTGGATGTAGTTGAAGATGACAGAAATTTCTTGAGAAGCATTGAGCCCAGAGACTTCTGCCACTAGATTTCTGGCTCCCTTCACTAATGAGTTTTTGTAAAGTGCCACCCTGCCCTACCTTCTGCCTTAGTTAACTAAGTATTCTAAGATTGCACTGTTAAGGAAAATGTGTACATTTCTGTGACTTAAATTTAATTTAAATGATTGAAGCAGGTTTTCAAAGTAAACAGAAATAGGATAGAGAATGAAACAATAACATTAGGAATAAGAAAACGCTAACACATAAACAAAGGGCAAAAAATCAAAAAGATTAGGATGTAAAAGCAAAAACAAATAAGGTTCCCCCCCTATTTACAAATAAGAATCTCTTCCCCACCTCCCCAACCTCTCATCTGGTGAGACCCTAACTCAGCAAGCCCTTCTCATGCAAATTCTTGCTAATATGAGTAATTCCAGTGAAATAAGGTACATTAGGGCAGCCTCTGCCTTTCTGGCCTTCGATTTTCAAAACGCTGATCATCTTCTGGTTTGTCACTCTGTCACCACTTCCACCTATCCCCTGCTTTTCCATTATCCCACCAGCTATCCTCCCGCCACTGCAACAAACGCTAGCTTCTTTCCTCTGCCTGCCCTGAGGCCATTCACAATTTAGAGCAGCTCAGGAAGGTGGGAATGTTACTCTAGCGGCTGTGGCAGACTAGCTCCTCCGGTTTCACCACTCACCACACAGTTTCTTCTTATGCTTTCTCCCATGTTGTATCTCATGCGTATGGAAATATTCTACCCCCAAATACCCAAAAAACCAGTCCTTCAACCTGACTCAAAGCCTTCTTTAAACCTTGCTTCTGTCATGATGCCTACGAAACCTGATCATAAATATGAGGTAATACTTTCTTGCTGTGCAAAACTTATTCAATTTCCTGTCACCTCATTCTCCTCCTTCCCATCCATCCATTTTTGTCCACCTCTTGCATCTTGTCATAAACCAAAACTCTCCAGCACAAAAGGGCCCTTGTTTTTAGATTTCAAGGCACTGGTACTACTGTAATCTAAATAATAATAATACACTTGGACACATGGGTACTGAAGTGTTAGGGTGATGACAGGTGCAAATAAATAAATGAGTTTGGGAAACTGATTCAGGAAAGTTAACTAATATGAACAAAGCGGCATAACCCATCAGTAGCAGAGATGGACACAGAAACCTGGCACTGTGTTGTTTGCTCTAGAGTACATTTCTTCTAAAGAAAAATATGAGTGCACTACATTTGCACTGAAACCAAGTAATATATTATACTTAAAAGGAGACTGTGGAATTAAGTAATACACTGATGCACTTCCAAATATTTTGGCATCACCTATTTAAAAGTAAAGATAGAGCTCAATATTTATATTACAGTTTCTGGATGACCATGAACTTGACTGCAAATGTTTTCTAGCTGGGAAAGAACTTAAGTTCCATCTAGAGTTACATAAAAATGTACCTTACTTTATCCAATTTATTTTGTACTATAAACGGTGCTGAAATATCCTGAAATTAACAACTTTCAAATAGTGTCTCTGTTTTCACTGTATAACTTATATGTTTGAGACAAGTAAGTCATATAAAAGTATTTTCCCCTACTCAGCAATAAGAATGACATCATATAAAGAGAATGTACACAGTGCAGAAAGTGTCCTGCTGGTTTGTATTAGCTTCCTTGATCAGACACATCCTGTGTAGCTCTAGTTAAGGTTTACCCATTTGAAAATAGACAGACAATCAGATGAAGAGTTCATTGTGGCAAAACATTTCTTTGTAATTGGCAGATAGCAAACAGGGCTGCTAGGGACATTCTGGGAAAATGACCCTCAACCTGACTCAAAGGTTGTTATTAGTCAGTTGGAAACTGTGGGTTCAAGCTCTATGGACACCATTGAAAGGAAATATGGTAGACCAGTGATGCTCAACCTATACAGCCTGTGGGCCAGATCCAACACCCACAGAATCTGGCCTGTGGCCCAGGGGATCAGCTGCAAACAGCTTGGCTTGGCGTATCCTCTTCCCTGCCCTGCACTGGGCCACTTATCCCCTCTGCAGCCCTCCCTGCTCTTATTGTAGGCAGTCACTCCCCACTCTGGCTAGGGACATACATTCAAAAAGCCTGAGCCTGAACTGATTCAATCTTTGCAGGTTAGACTAATCTGGCTAGGCTAAACTGGGTTGTAAGCACAAAGACATCCCAGAAATGCAGGCACATGCCTGCAGTGGCTCAGGCTAGAAGCTGGGGGGTGCTAGAGCAGCCCTCCCTTCCCTTCCAAAGCACTGAGCAGAGGGTGATGTGGCCAGGCCCAGGCAGGACACTCTGATTAGGGAGGGGTTCCCCCCCTCACCTGCCTGAGCAGCCCAGCACGCAGTTGATAAAGTGCTTATCACCCCTAACTCAGTGTTTATCAGACCATAAAGAAAACAAAAGCTTCTTGGCTACCTGTTTAGCTCCAAAAAGCCCTAAGCAGACACAGTTCTGTCTGCCTTAGTCCCATCTGCCACAGCACGGTAGCCAGCATGTAATATGCTAGCTAATTCTTAGAGGTATCTGTGTAAGGCAGAGGGGAGGGGGAAATCCCTGCTTAGCAGGGGGAGGTGAGGGAAGCAGGGGGAAGCTGAGCTCCAGCCAGGGAGCAGAGGGGAGGAGCCAGCTCTGCTGGGCTGGAGCAGAGAGCCCAGTCCAGAGAGCGTGCTGGGATGCTGGGGGAGTCTGGTTTAACTTAAACCAGGAAGGGGTCGGGGACAGACATTGCATAAACCAGTTTGAGCCAAGTCAGTCAAGTCTGATACTACATTCAACCAGGTTTATCACAAACCAGTTTCAGCCATTCTCAAACTGGTTTATGTGCACCGAACAGCTGTTCTGTTACAGGTTTAAACAAGTTTCTGATAAGTTGGTTTATGCATAATGTCTGTCCCTAGCCTCTAAGGGCTACCACTCAGAGGGGAGTGGTAGCCTTCAGTGCAGACAGGTCCCAAGCACCCTGACACCAAATCCACTGTGGTAGTGGATAGAGATTGTTAGGAATGGTCTTTTGCACCCCTTTGTCCATTCAGGCAAACAAAGGTAAGAGACTTCCTAAGCCTGATGGAAAATGTACATAGTGATGGGTGAAATGGTAGACCCCAAGGCAACAGGGGAAGAAAAAGAGAGACAGGGCCAGCCCACAATTTTGGGGGGCTACCTGCAAGATATGGTTTTGGGGTCCCCTGATCCATCAAAAAATCAAAATTGCAGTTAACTGCGGTATAAATTCACTGAAATAAAATAGTCAGGGCTGGGCTGTGCACACATGGATTGCATTGCAGGGAGCACGGAGTGGGGGCAGCATGTGCTGGGGACACCTGGGTTCCCTCCCTGGGCTGGGAGCAGAACCAGGAACTCCTCCCCCGCTCAGCTGGGAAGGGGCTCCCTGCCTGCATTGAGTCATTTAAACATGACGCAGGTGGTAGGAGGTGAGTGGGGCATGGCCCCTTGGATGCTGGGCCTGCTGTGGCCACAGATTCCCCAGGATAGGACAGGCCGGCCACGAAGAGAGTTATCTAGAACTAATCCACCAAAGACAATATGCCCAAGTGAAACGTCTGTCCATGGAATGCGTTTTATAAGTTTGAATGGCAATTCTCAAGGTCTGCTCTTTCTGTTTCATCAGTAACCAAAGGCAGATCTCACCCGTCTTTCCTTTGCAAAAACAGAAATAGATTATTCAAAAGGGAGAAGTGAAAACCTGTGTATAGGGTGGGGTTCAGCTGTGTTGATACAAACAGGTAGTTCTCAACAAGAGCTGTGTGGGGGACTAGGCACGTCAATAGGTGGCATTATAGGCAACTTGAGAATTACTTCACCCTTGCTCTCCCTTTCTGAATACAGGACCTGTGCACTCCCTACTGAAATATATGCAGCTATTAAATTGGTTTTATTTTTATTTGTGGTTAGTCAAGAAGGCTGTTGGTTGACTTAATGCCAGGCATTACCAGAAGAAGCCTCTACTGGTGACTTTTTGAGAAATCAGTCTTCAATCTCTGCGTTCTGTGGATAAATGCTTCCTTCCCTAGAAAGTTAATCTATCCTAAGTTTCTAATTCTGGTGAGAATTTGAACAAGAGAGCATCTGTGCACTGGTGGTTAATGGAAGGTAATAGCGCAAGCTTATTAGTATGTGTATCTTGCTTACAGTTGTTAGATTTCCATTGCAGCCAGTGAGAATAGTGCAAACATCTATATCAGGTTGTCAACCGGGGGTATGCGTACCCCTGGAGGTCCGTGGGAAAGCCCCAAGGGGTACATGGCAGTGGCATGGAGAAGCGGGGGTACCTGGGAAGCGTGCCACTGTGTGCCACCGCTTCTCCTGCTCCCGTCGTGCGCTGCCACCTGCTCCTGCCGTTGTGGTTTGCTGCTGCCACTGCTACTTCCCCCCCCCCCCCCCCCCCACTTATCCAGGGGATACAGTCCAGGAGGGGTAGCCACAAGAAGGGGTACACTTTAAAAAAGGTTGAATACCCCTACTCTATATAGTTATGGGAATCATTTCCAATGGTATCAAAGTTAGTGAAAAGAGAGGGAAGGATATGAACTGAAAGCAATGATCAGAAAAAAATGTCCCGAACCTGAATGGTGAATTTTCTGAAACATTCCAACCCACTAATAGGAGTCTTGCTGTGCACAAGGATTGGCAGTGACACATACAGCTGTTTTTGTCTGGCATACAGATGTTTAACTTGGCATCTACTAGTTAACCAACAAGCAGCCAGGTTTGGGGGGGTCACCTTGTTTAACAGAGAGTGGTCCTTTTCCTTCTCCATAACAAGCTCAGTGCATGTGCCAGAGCTTTACTTTCACTTCCTCCCTTCTCACCTCCTTGATTTTGAGAAACTGTCCAAAAGCTCCACCCTTCTTCAGAACTAACTGGCAGACTGTTACAGCTGAGTTCAGCTGGAAGAAAAGGTGTTTGTAAGTGCTGCAGTTCTTTAGTTGTGGTGCTGTGCTTTTGCCAGTTCATTCAGTAGACAAGGAAGGAGGAAGAGTGAAGGACCTTGGAGCTATCCAGTCATTGGTGGGGAGTTTCTCATTAGGAGGCATCATTAGCATTTCATTATTCTTCATAAGGTTCCTTTTGTTTTGTTTCCTCTGCCTTATCAATAGACAGATGAGCAACACCTGAGGGTGGGGCTGTCTGCCTCTTTGTTTGAAAAACCCTGGGGGACAACCAGACTGAAATTTGGATGAACAACTTGCTGACATATGTGGGAAAAGTAACAAACGGTTTCCCTACGGATGTGAGGCATCAAAGACAGTTCACGCTGGCAAAAGGGAGAGTAGAATGGCACTTTGGATCTGGGACAGAAGTTCAATAAGCCATTTTAACTTAAATAAGTTAAATCTGATATTACATCCACCCAGGTTTATCTTAAACTGGTTTTGGCCATTTTTAAAGCAGTTTATGGGTGCAGACAGAAGTGCAGCTCCCAGCTGTAACTCGGAATGTTGTCTGCAAAGCGTTCTGAGTTGCATCATTATCCCAGACCAAACAGAAGTTTGCTGTTGGTTCCAGGGGACAGGGGAATCTACCTGGAGCTGGGAGCCTGCAGCCAGGTTCCCACAGCAATATCCAGGGCTCTCTGCCAGTTCTTGCTATTTTCAAAATGGGGAGTGGGAGGTGTCAGAACCCATTAATTAGATGCCTATAGCACAGAGGAGAAATGACATAGCACAGAGGAAAATTCCATGGGTTCGATACGTATGGCATAGTTTTGCACTCAATCATTCTGGTGGCAGTAACTAGGTCACGGAAGAAAATTCCGCTATGCCTGAACCCAGTAACCAAATGCTACAGTAGTGGAAAATTACAGTTTAGAAAAAAGTTCCCG
>NW_005842634.1:67860-106629 GCF_000455745.1 Alligator sinensis
CTGCCGACACCACCACTGGCATCTGCATGCGGTCCCCACCCGCTGCCACCGCCACCAGCACTGGCATCTGCGGACAGTCCCTGCTTGCCGCCATGACGCCCCCTCAGTCATGGGAGGCACCAGTCGTTTGTGTGCTGAAGGGTGGGGTGGGTTAATTGAAGTCATCATCCCCCAGGGGAGGGGGTCCAATACACTCACCCCAGCCTACGGAGGGGGGCTGAAAAAACCCCCAGACTGAACTCTCTCCACTCCCTTTCCCCCCCTCCCATTCTGAAAACAGCAATAGGCTGGAAGCTCTGTAGACACAAGTTACAGAAGATGCTACATTTTGAATGTCTTTATCTGATACCTTATGCAATGAGGGGTCAGATTTTCACCTGATCAGCCATTTTTTAAGCTGTCTGCAGCCATGCACTTGTCTGGTCATGGCTATAGGCTGCTTCCTCTGGCCAGATCAGGTGAAAATTGTCACTTCTGTATGTGCACTGAACTTCTATTGTGTTACAGATTTGAACTGGTTTCTGATCACTTATAGGCCAGGTACAGACATTATACTTTTACCAGTATGAGTGATCAGAAACTGGATTATACCCATAACAGAATAGAAGTTCAGCACACAACACCGGTCTATACCCATAACAGGAGAAAAGTACAGCACACATAGGCTGCTTTAAAAATGGCGGAAACCAATGAAACCTGGGTGGCGGCCCAATAGTTGTCACCCCTGCCCAATATCAGGGATGGTGTGGTAAGAGTGGGGCAGGACTTCCAGCCAGCACCAATTTACTTTCCAGCCGGCCCCTGGTCCCAAGCAGCCCATGGTCCCAAGAAGGTCTAACACTTAACTGATTTAACTATTTACACTTTATTTACAAAACAAGAATAATAGGAAAGGTTATTTGCAAGTGAACTTAAATGGCATAACCAGAATCACGAAACAAACCAGAATGCATTAGTCAACCCTTGACTCAAGAACCACAGGTAGGGTAATTGGCAGCTTTCAGCCACTGCTGAGGTGCTACCAGAAGGAAGCAAGGTGGTCACTCCTTGCAGCTCCAACAGGCTTCCCAATAAGCGACAGACTGCAACTGCTCTTCTAGTCTGTAGCAATCAAATTGTATCAAACCCCAGCCCACCAAAGAGGCTGAAGGGTGACCCTCTGTGGCAACCAAAAAGGCAAGCAACAAGCAACAGAGTAGGCTCCTGCAGCAATCACATGACCCAAGCACAAAGCTCAGGGACTCCATCCGATGACAATCAGCTGCAGAATAAGGGACAGGACTGAGTCCCCTCTGGGGCAGTCAGTGGCAGAGGGTCAGCAGCACATGCAGGGGTCATTGCTCCAAACCCCCGCTCCAGATGACTGGCCGAGACCCCCACACACCTCGCCAGTCCCACTCCGAGCACCAGCCTACGCCCAGAGCTCCCAGGGACCCTCGTCCTGGCGCTCTGCTGCTCCACAGGATCCCAATGCCTTGCCTGTTGCTGTCCCGCTTCCCCAGGGAAGGTGAGGGGTTTCCTCAACTCACCGGCCCAGCTCTGCTGCCTGCACTCCTGACCACTGCCTCTTCTCTGCAGTGGAGTGAGGGGCCGACTGCCACCCCTAGCCTCCGGGACACCCGGCACTTCCAGCACACTGCGATGGGGCCTTGGGGCACCAGCTTTCTGCCCCAAGCCCTGGCCGCAGCTCCCTCTCTGCTGCAGGGCTGGAGGCACAGCCGACTGCCGCTGCCTTCTCCCAGGGCCTTTGAGGCTCTACAGAGGGGTCTCTCTGCTCCCTCTGCTGGGTCAGCTCACCCCAGCTCTTCTTAGGCCTCCTGCGCCATTCCCCAGAGTCAGTGTCAGCAGCTCCCACACACCAGTTCGGCTGCTGCTTTTATCCCCTTTGGCAGTCCCTCCTTTGCTTGCAAACCGGCCAACCAGGGCTCAGGGTGGCGGGCTCCCAGCCCCGGCCATCCCCCTTCCATGCGAATGAGAGGATTGAAAACTCCTTCTCTAGATTGGCTTTTCCTTTTCCACAAGGCAGGGCTCCCCTGCTCCACCCTTGGGGTTGCTCAGAGTTCACCGGCACTGTTTCTAGCCCAGGGTAAGTATCTCAAGCCAATCTGGTGAGCCCACATTGGCAGTCTGTTACATTAATCTAAGATTTGCCCTCTCCCGAACAAAAGGCAAATGTGTGTTCTGTTCGCTACTGACATAGTTTAGCTGTGCCACTTACAGGAAACTGCATAACTCAGATCTATTCTGCATTGGAGTTGTTCAATGTCTGTACTGGTTTAGGTGTAATTTCTGTCCCTAGCCTTAGAGACTAACTGGTTCAGAAAGGTGTGAGCTTTCATAAGAAATAGCCTACCTTGTCAGAAGCTACAGTCATGGTGTAACTAACTATCCAAGAGGGTGTTTCATGGAGGGATTTTGAAGAAACAAGCATAACTAGATTTTTCTCTTCCTGATGATGTAGTTTAAATCAAGCTCAGCTGAAGAACATTTATTGACAAAACTCAGCCACCTTTTCTCATTCTCTCCTGAACTTTTAAAATAATATTACTGTGCACATAGCAGTCCATTACTCTTGAGGGATTTCTTATGTAGATGGCAGGACCTTTGGGGCAGGCTAGTTGCTTTATCTGTGGGTCTGTTCCTACATTCTCTGGGTATCCAAAACTCCCACTGACTTGGAAGTAGTTCTGTGGGCCAGTTTCTTGCCTGTGTTATATTAGCTTGTGCTTTTTCAGAGAAACAAAGCAGCCCCCAAATTAATTTAACTGAGAATCAGCCCAGAATAGAGAATACTTGAATGATGACAAACCAGAGTAATATTTTTTCCCATTCTCAGGAGCTGAATGTCATGTAAGAACTTAGATTACTAGTGTCAAAAAGAAATACTGAGTGTAATGCAAAATCTCTGTCTGCCTAGAATACAATTCAGACCTGCTATATGCATATACAGTATGACTGGTGACTTACATCAGGCTTGAATTCACTCCATAGGGATTGGAGTTTGTAGCAAATGTCAGGCAAGCTCACCAAGAACATGCCATTGGTTATCTTCCTCTGTGTCATATTCTTCTTCAGTTCCAGTGAGATCTGACTGACTGTCCTATCCAGGGCAATTAGAGGTCACAAAAACAACTGAATACCTTTCCTGCATTTAAACAGAGAGACTTGGAGCTTCTTCAATTAAATTCAATTTACCTCTGCTGGTGCAAATAATTCTAGATGTAAAGATCTGGTTAAATCCATGGCAGTTAGTAATATTCAAATGTTGCTCTCCAGGCAAGGTAGAGGTCTATAAAATCATGAAGAGTGTGGAAAGGGTGGTTCATCAAGTCCAAGAATACTAGAACCAAGTGGCACCCACTGAAATTAGTAGGAGACAGGTTTAAAACTAAGAAGAGAAAGCACCTTTTTATCTACACTAATGTGTAGTTAACCTGGGGAAATCAGAGGCAGATCACATACCCAGGTTCAGAAAAGGCCTAGACAAATTTATGGGTGATAGATCTGTTAATCGCTGTTGAGCAGATTGGTTGGAGATGTTTCCTCTGGCACTCCAAACCAATAATAGTGGATGCCTGGGAAAGTAGTGAATAGGGGATAGACCACTCCAGATCTCTCCAGTTCAATGCCCCACCTCTACCATCCACTTCTGCCACTGTTGGACACTTAATACTGAGCTAGATAGATCATTAGTCTGACCTAGTATGGCACTTTTTGGGCACATCTACACGTAAAAGATCTAGAAGTTTACTCTCAAGTAAATGCTCCCAGGTGGGTGTCTACCCTTGCAGGGATGCAGGAGAAGATTTGCTGCTCCTAGCAGTCAACAGTTTCTGCTCCCTGTTGCTCTGCAACTGGCCCTTGCAGCAGCCAAGGGGAGCTCTAGGCTCTCCCTTGATGCTAGCCCAGGAGTCAGGAGACAGCTTTCTCTTGGTGGTGGCTGGGACATTGCTCCCTGCCCCTGGGAGCTGCCTGCTGCTGGAGTGAGCTCCACCACTGGAGCCCAGAAGAGGACAATGTCCCCCTGCCCTGTCAGCAGAGAGTTCTTAGCCCCCTCTTCATGATCGTGAGGCTGGGGCTGGGAGATCCTTATGTCCTAGCCTGAGCCCTGCAGTCGCAGGATCCAAGAAGCTGAGTGATCCTTATCACCCAGCCTGAGCCCCACAGTCATGGGGTTGGTGCTGGGAGGCGCTTATCCATATAGATGTAGACACTTACTGTGCAGTTATCAGCTCTACTGTGCAGTAAAGTGTCTCATATAGATGTATCCTTAAGTTCTGAAACAATATGAATAGCTGTGGCATACAGCATTTGCTTGCATAGTACCATAAAGTTAAATTTTAATTGTTTAGATTTCTGAGCCACCAAATTATGTTATATAATTGTTTCTATTTGCCATTGTGCTTATGAAGTTTTAACGCTTACTGGTATAGACTTTTTGTTGCATTTCAGTAAAGAAATCACTGGGTTGTCCAGTACAGTATGATAAGACAACTAGCACAGCTTATACAAACCACTTTCTAAGGAACATTTTAAGAAATGCAGTTATTGCCATCATTGTGCTCTCAGAATGCTTGTAAGTAAGCTATTTAAAAAAACGAAACAAAACAAATAAAAAATAATTTTAAGCAAGGTTGTCTGAACACTTGCATAATATCATTATAGGTGATTTATAGGTACCTAAATTATTAGCAAGCTATTTAACTTAATGTGTTATTTCTGCTTCCATAAAATGAACCTGTCACCATAAAGCTTGTGTGTATGCTTCCAGATGAGCAGTTCTGAAGGTAGTTTTAAGTCTGCACATTTTAAATGGCCGGCCATACAGAATTAGTCCACGAAGAACTCCATGCTGCTGTGGTTAGAGTGCTACTGATCCCAAAGGTAGCCAGTTGAAAGATGGCTTGAATATGTCTACATAAACCCTAGTTCAGGCAAACAGTGCACCTAATGCTAACACCAGTTCAGAAGTGATGCTAAGTCCACGTGGAAAAATCTCAATAAAGTATATTAGAAAGCTGTTCTGTTTGTTTGTTAACTTTCCTGTGGAATATAATAATGAATTAAAACTGCACCCTTTCTACATAATTGTAGCGATGCATTAAACTTTACACAGTGACGTGCTGGTTGCAAGCACCTGTATTCTCTGATTAAACAGCCAGTGAGGGGACTCAGAGCTTGTCCCTTTTCTTTACTCAATATTTTAATAAGCACAAGGCCATAGGAGCAACTGTGTGTCTCTCTAGCTCCATATTTAAAATATGTATAAAGAATCCTGCAGTAAATGACCCAAACATTGTATCAGACCATAATGTGACTGCATTGCTGTGACTTTTACTCTTGAGTATTGTTCTTTTTGTGGATGGTGCTCTTAAAGGGATTTCTTCTATTGGTGGCAGGGAATTGTAGAAAAAGACATTTGTTTACATTATGTTATTCGAGATCTACTTTAACAGTGTGAGTTTGCACTCTCCTTAGGAAAGACTTTGGAAAAGAACTAGTGGGCGGGAAAAAGAGAAGACAAGTCTATGAGAAAGGGAGGGAAACAGAGCCAGGAATGACCAGACTAAAACAAAAGGAAGCCTATATATAAAGGAGCAAAGAAGACAAATTAAAAATTCTAATGCAAATAAGCCCATGTGCCATCCTAGCTTTTAGAAGCTGGTGTGTTTCCTTAATTAACTACATAGTTAGTGAAAACACATGATTATCCAAAATATTGAATAGTATTTTTAACGAAAATATGGATTTAAATTATGGAAGAAGCAGATTCATTAATCTGTTTTCAGGAACAGCTTTATGGACACACAAGAGCGTTTGAAAAATCTGTGGTTTTAACTAGTTTGTAGATTTTTGTTTCCATTACAATGTAGTCACACACCTGAAAATCACCATAACTCTCAAATGAAGGCTATTTACACTAGGCTGTGTGCACAAGAATGAATTGCCATGAGATAAGCTAGATCATTAATTTATATTAAGTCAACAGTTCTATGGCAACCGCCTGTGTGCCTGATCTCAGTGTTTTTTGCAAGGTCTTCTGAGCATACGTGTGGGCAGTTAATGTGGAGTAGCTGACACATTGTAAGTTCGTGCCCTCACTTACCTCACTGTAACTTGTTTGTGTGAGTCTTAGTGGATAAAACATGTGTCTTATGATGACTGGAACAACGGTGAGTTTTTTATCCCAGTGTCTCTGCATCTGTTTTTTTCTTTCCATGTGATATGGATGACTAAATTCTTACCATTTAATTATCTGTCTTAAGAAGCACTGTGGCCTCTCTTGACCTGTTATGCAAGTAGAACAGTAGTTTTAGCATACTTGAGTATGACACATCCAACTAGAGCATTTCAACATCTTCCTCCTTTAAAAAGCAAAGTAAATTAAGTGGGTTTTTTTTTTCCATTACACGTTGGACACAGACACACACACAGTTTGCTTTGCATGAGTTAGCAAATGTGCTTATGTGACCTGTTTAATTAGAGCCACATTGACTGGTTTTTCTAGGTGTGGTGGATATGAAGTTGCTATGTAACAATCTAAGAATACTGATCTATAATAATGCTATGGATGCTGTACGTCCATCCAGAAGAATTGTCTCCTTCAAGCGACTGCCTGAGGGGAGTATAAGTGTTCTTCAAAGAGGGGAGAAGGATTCACTTTACAAAACAGGCCAGGCCCATTGAGGAAACTTTTGGGGAGTTGTTTTAACTAGGGTATTGTGGTCTCAGCATGCAATTAACCACAAGCATCTGTGTTCTGGACAAACGTGTGGAGTGTCTAGACTAACATTTGTAGTCATGGCAGTTAACAGATGTATTGGGTATCAATTAATTCAAGCAAAAATAGGGCCGCTAATTCTAGCCTAGGTAAATCCTTGGAGGGTGAAGCCTTAATCTCACCAGGTCATTCAGAACAAGATGGTACCTACCAGAGCATCCCACTGGATGATGCACTGCACTGCTGCTCCCTAACCAGTGTCTAATGCCACAATTTGTCTTTCAACTCTTTTATCATTCTTAATATGCATTTTCCCTCTTTACTGCCATTTAACTATGGGGCCTGATTTATGTGCCAGCCCCTAATTCTGTTTTAAATAATGGAGAATCCATGTAGTTTGTGAAGGGATAAGGTAACCAGCACTGGTGAAGGAAACGATGGATTTGTATCCTGTTGGGGTGTAGCTGTCACTATAAGTATATGGTTTCCTTTGAATGCAATACACAGTAGACTGATTTATTTTTCTAAACCAGAAAGTGATATTGGATCAAAAACTTGTCATATGTACAAAACCAGCCAAGTTAAAAGAGAAAAAAAGGGTCAGCCATATAAATATGTGATATCTATACAAAAAGCCAAGTTGGAAAATGATTAGCTATTTTAACAGCCAAGGAAAACAAGACTCAGGTCTAACTTGCCCCCCTCCCCTCCTAAGGTTCATATCCCAACACATGGGAGCTCTGAGGTGGAAATGTAGGCTTAATTGTGTCTTGTTTTGTTTGGCCGTTATATTTCTCCAGCCGTATTGTTCCTCAAGAGCAGTATATCAAACACAGCAATGGTGTATACCGATAAAAGGATACCAAGAAACAAAATGACCTATTTTGGACTATGCAGCTGATCCTACAAGATAAGCAATAAATATGTATGTCCATTTAGGACATCTAAGCATCACTCCCACTGGCGTGGCCGGTGCTTCTTAAGCACAGCGAGGTTCCTGTTCTGTTTTGTTTGCCCGGTGGCACTAGTGTCTTAGGCCTCTGGGCATCTCAGCTGCATATAAAAGGAGGATGTGACAAGAATAAATCCATATATCTGCTAAAGAGGACCTTTTGTAATGAAATCCATTTTTTCACAGACACGAATACAACCTTGATTCCCAATTACAATTGATGCACAGGCCAACAAACTTGTGTTAACACACCAAATCTGTGTGTTCACATTTGTTTTATGAGTGCCACACAAAACAGTGTCGATATTGTATTCTAAGTACTGTAAAACTGTAAGAGGCTTCTTGTGTATGGTGTCTACTTTTGGTTTGTCAGTTGAGGTAATATCTTTGATTAGATCAACATAAGGAGTTGGAAAAGATAAAAAGCAAAGTTTTGGTTTTCAGGTACCTTTCTTCAGGTCTGAGGAAGAATCAGCCATAATCCAAGCTAAATATAAATTAGAGCAGTTGTTCTTATTTTGACCTAATTATGTTAATCAGTTAGACCACCTGAAAGAGAAGTAGGCAATTATCACCTATAGAGCAAAGTGGGGAGAGGTGGGGAGAGGAGGGTTAGCAAAGGAAGTCCTGAGTGATAATTTGTAATGGACCATAAAACCGAAGTCTCTGTTAAATCTGTGGTTTTTCTGGTGTCCACTAAAACTATAAATGCTCAGGTTGGTTTCTTTTGAAGACAAGAACTGTGAGGTCAGAGATGGAGTGGTTTTTCTGTGAAAAATGTTGTCCTGGTGACCAGGTGCTTCTGTCCTTTATTTTTTGTGTGTGATAATTTATTCTGAATTGTAATAGCTGTTTAGTTTCACCTATATAGTTTACAGGAGGATATTTGGTATATTGGATGAGGTTTATCACATACTGGGTGAACATGTAGCAACCATAGACCCTGATGGTTTTCTGGGGAGGGTGCTGATTGCATCAGTGTATTGGCCAGTTTTACACTTATTGTTCTGGCAAAGTTTGCTTCCATTTGGTGATTCATGGTCAGCAGGGATTTTGTTTCTGAGGATGAGTCTGGCAAGGTGACAGGGCTCTCTGCAAGCTGGGAAAGGAAGGGATTTCTTTAAGGTATTTTTTTTTTATACTACAGTTCATAATCGTCTGATGATAATCAGGTGCCAGTGTTGGATGATATGTGACAATTACAGGTGGGTGGTCAGTGGTGAGGTTTCTTTTTGTATTCCAATAGGTTTATATGAGATTTATGTGGTTGGTTTGGTATCTACTAAATGTTTGCCATGGGGAAAAACAGAAATCATTTGTATATTCATTTGGGCCTCTTTTGGAAAAAAAAATAAATCAGAGCACAATAGGAATCGTGACAGCATTATCCACTTATTCTTTAGTGCAATTTTTTTGGCATGGGGTGTTTGCTTACAATCTCAGACAAAGAGGTTTCAGATGGACCTCTAAAAGTGCATTCATTGAGTTTGCATGTGTTGTCATATACAAACCACTATGCTGAAGTGCTCTTTAAATGTTAGCCTAATTGTTAGGACTGTGCAAAGCTTCAGTCCCTGATTCAATTCAGTGGAGATTCGGCCCGATTCAGTGGCCGAATCTCCAAATCTGAATCAAATCAGAGCACCCTTTAATCTCTCCAAAGTGAATCGGAACCCTCCAAATTGATTTGGAGAGATTCAAAAAGATGCGGTGATTCAGACATAGAAACGTCTTTAAATGTTTTTTCTATGTACCTTGAGTACCAGTCAGCTCGCGAATGCTGCGATGCTGGGATGCATGGAGTGCCTCACAGAAGCGTGGGGGGCTCCTCAGTGGGCTCAGCAGCAGACCCGGAAGTGGACCAGAAGCACTTCCAGTACACTTCCAGGTCCGCTGGAGAGCACACAGGGGACGGGGGGTGCCCCTGCACCCTCCTGGGTCAGCAACTGGTGCCTCCTGGGTCTGCGGGGGGGGGCAGGGTTCCTCCGCAGCCGACTGACAAGCTGGAGGGAGGAGGGCCCTGTGCGCTACACAGAAGTGGACCAGAAGTACTTCTGGTCAACTTCCGGGTTTGCCGCTGAGCAAGAGGAGGGCCCTCCCCCCATACTCCTGTGGGACGCCCCATGCACCCCAGCATTGCAGAGTTCATAAGTCATGCTGGTACCTTGATGTATGCAGAAAAAACATTTAAAGCTGTGTCTGTGTCCAAATCGCTGATTCTCCAAATCAGCATCAAATCTGCAGATTCAGATTCGGCCTAATTGAATCAGGGACACTGATCCAAATCAACGAATTGAATCACTGTCCCTGATTCGAGCTGAATCCAAATCGAATAAGGCCTGCTTCGCACACCCCTACTAACTGTATCCTTCTCATGTGAAAGTGCTATAGACTGTAGTAAGAATGAAACTAATAGTGTTAGAAAGACATGTAATACATTTCTACAGAAATTTTCTAAAGATCTGGGGAACTTGATCTAGGATTAAGAATGTCTATGGGCCTTTTTAATGCATCACAATTATATAGAAAGGGTGTGGTTTTAATTTACATTATACGGGAAAGTTAACAAGCAAAAGAGTTTTCTAATAAACTTTTATTGAGACTTTTGTACATAGACTTAGCATCACCTCTGAAAACTGGTGTTTGCATTAGGTGCACTATTTGCCTGAATTAGGGTTTATGTAGACATATTCAATCTATCTTTCAGCTGGCTACCTTTGGGATCAGTAGCACTGCAGCCACAGCAGCATGGAGTTCTTGGGAGAATAATTCTGTGTGGCTGGCCATTTATGTCCGTTTTACTGATAACCTCTTTAGAAAGAAGTTATACATTGGGGCTGTGGGAGGCTTTGGACACTTCGGGGTCCAGAGCAGCACATCTGGGTCGAAGCACTGCCTCGTTCGGCTTCCCGAAGCGGTTCGGAGCTTCCGAAGAGCTTCAGAGCCGCCTCGGAGATCCGGTCATAGGGTATAATGGGGAAACAATAAAATATCTATAACTGTTGTTTTTTGTTCAATTTGAATGACCTTTTCAGGAGTGGTAGACTCTGCAGAGAGGATGAAGCCTGCCAAGTTTCAAGATGATCAGTGCAGGAGTTTGCGGGTAACAGCACCCCACATTCTTGAAAGCAAAACTCCTGTCACGTCTAGGCGTTACAACATAGCAGGGTGAAAACTGCAGGGGTGGTAACTCTTACTGAGGCCACAAAACCCCTGCACCGATCTTCTTGAAACATGGCAGGCTTTATTTACAACCCGGCAAACCCGGAAGTGGACCAGAAGTACTTTAGAAACTTGGCAGGTTTCCTGCTCTCAGCAGAGGCTACCATCCCTGCAAGTTTTATCCAAATCGGACAAAAAACAACGTTATAGATATTTCATTGATTTCCCATTATACCCTATGGCTTTGGAGCCGCTTCGGCTGGATCGAGGAAGAAACCCGGTCCAGAGCTCGGGATCAGATTGCGGCCATCCGAAGTGGCCGGATCCAAAGCCGGATCTGATCGCTGCCCACTTGCACAGGCCTATTAAACATCACTTTTTCAAAAAAGGAGGAGGGGGAAAAAAGACCCTTAATTAATGAAGCTGTGCATCAAATCAGAACCTCCAATTTTAAATGCTGCGTGCAATTGACTGTCAGCTTCACATAGGAAATCTGGCAACACTGGCAACTTAAGTGTTCTGAATTTAGTTCTATATTATAATTGTCAAGTCATTTTTTTACTAGCAATGATATATTAAAGATAGTGCTATAGGGAAGCATGCATGAAAAATAACATAAAAGTCCACTTTACTCTTATTGCATTTATAGCTAAAAGAATAGAGTACAATATTGAATTCCTCAGGGCTAATAAATAGTTTGCTACAGTGGTTTATTTAATAGTGATGTTATTTATAGAAAGCTCCTCCATGTGATGTTGTTGCCAGTAAAGCAAATGTAACTTGAACGCACTGTATTTTAAATAAGGGTGAAAGGCTAAGGAAAATATAGAAACTACCCACCTTTCAAATTTGATTTCAACAATAACAACCTGGGTGTGGCCACTAAAACTGTAGCTTGTCCAAGTTTAAGAGAAGGGAAGGGTGGGAAATGTCTCGATTTACCACTTCCACAGCCTATTTAGTAAAAACACATCTGACACCAGTGATGGTGGCCTGACAGATACACTAAGAATGGGTGGTGCTTCAGCTATTATCATGAATAAAGTGAATTGCTAGCATTTAGAATCTGGCCCTTGAAAAGAACATTGGGGGCTTGGGGGGGCGGGGGGGTTACTAGCAATTTAATGCTTATGTGATTGTGAATGAAAACTGTAGAACTGTTGTCTACATTTTTAAAAAAATTTTATTGTCTTTAAATGTTTTCCCCTCAAGGGGACTGTGAGCCTGTTCACTTAAAGAGGATCTTGACAGTGCCTTCTTCATACTTAACTTGCTGCGCTTAAATTGGACACTGTGATATTTTCAGTGTTTATGAATAAGACTTACAAGCTGCTATTTACAGAAAATGCTGTCTCTTGCATTTGACAGCAGTTAGTGAATGAAATTCAGTGGAATGTGGGTAGGTCAGAAACAGAAAAAGAGCACAGTAAACACTTGAATAACTGTCCCTGGAAAAGGGAGGTATTTTTTTTTATTAGTAACAATCAAATTTTATGAAGAGGGATAATAAGGCTCTAAATCATATAGATGGTTCTGAAATCAAATTAGTAGATGGTAGAGACATTCTAATCCTGCAAAAAAAAATTAAATATCTCCCACAGATCTGCCCAAAGTAGACTTCCAGTAACCCACAAACACCCAGAACTGGCTCTCCAACATATGATGTCACCTGGAACAGGCACTTAGTTTTTTTTGAATTCTCCTTTTATTGGGGTTGGTTCATTTAGTTCTGAATCAAAATGAATTGGAGCATGAGGAAAAATGTTAGTGCTACATAAAATCATGCCAATGAGCTTTTCTGTTCCAGAGGATTCTAGAGCGAGACTTCCACTCAATTTTATCTAAATTAAGAATTTAATTCTTAGAAAAGGGAGCATTTTGTAAACTGGTGCAGTGGTTGGGCTGAGTTGTATTGAGTTGAGCATGTGCCATAGAACAGACTGCTTGTTGATCAAAAATTGCTACAAGCAGGTTGTAGTGACCCTAAAATCTAAGCAGATTTTGTTTTGTTTAATTATATTTTCCTGATCCTTTCTTGTGGTGACGTGTGACATTTGAATGTAATCTCTACTGGTTTCAGTAACCTCTGGGCCAGGCTATTAGTATTGAAGAAAGTTCAACTGAAGTTTTGAAGATACAAGGAAAAATAGATTTATAAAAGAGAAAATTAATGATCACAGCAATAACTGTGACCACAACAATGATTGTCATCTCCTCTGTGCAGTATCAAACAACTGCAGTAGAAGGCATTGTTAGGGCCTGTTATACTACTATTGTGTCTTATATACCTGGACATGTCTGACCAAGCAAATATCTGTCTCCAAAGAGTGTTGTGTGTCTTTCTGGAACTGATGTCAAAGCAGTGTTCATTCTTTCTTTCACATAGGGATCACCCCATCTGTCTAACATAAACAGCAGAGGAGCGCTGTAAGCGGGTGATGATGTTTATGACATTGGTAGAGGAGCAGGTGGAGGCTCGGATCATAGGATCATACAAAAGTAGAACCAGGGCTGGATTAATGCATAGGCAAACTAGACACGTGCCTTGGGCCGTAAGTGAAGAAGGGGCCCAGTTGTGCTTATTTTACATATTATGATTATTGAGTGAAAAAAGTAATATAAATATACAGTATTAAGTAGGAGCCCATGAGTTTGTTTGCCTAGGGCCCACTAATCTGGCCCTGAGTAGGGTTGAAAGGGACTTCAGGAGATAATCTAATCCAGCCTCCTGTTCAAGGCTGAATCATTGTTATAATCTGTGTTATTTGGTCCAGTGATGATGTGGTCTGTGTGAAGGAAAAAGTATCTGCAGCCTGCTGCAGAGAAGCTAATAGTCATGGTTAGCTGTGTCAGTCTGAATACAGGTAGAAGGTAGGGCAGGGTGGCATTAGCCAGTTAGCATCTAACATGCAAGACTTCCCTGTCTTTTGCCAGAGAAGCATTTAGGGCACAGACAGAAGTTAGGTTAGTCGCACTATCAGCCCTCTGAAAGTACTCTACAGCTGTGCTGTGACACACGTACAGTGCTGCAGAGTGCTTTTAAAGTGTCTGATTGCATGACAAATTAACCCGCATCAAATGAGGGGGATCAAATGAAGATGCTTCACTTTGGAGCATTTTAGGGAACTTGTGTTCCTTAGGATTAATTAGTGACATAATTGGGGCTGTGTGCAGGAACAGGGGGTGGAAGAGGAGCAAGTTTTGGGTTGGGGTTTGCTCAGCCTGAGCTGGAGGGGGTTAGATGGATTGGAGGCCCCCCACCTCACACATCCCCCCCAGCCCCTCTCCTTCCAGCAATCCCCAGCCAGCAGCTCACTCCCCGTCCCCCCTCTCTTCCTCCAGACAGTCCTGAAGCTGTGGGGGTGGGGGTCAGGGCTGGGGGAGAGAGGTGTTTCTTCATTTCAGGCAGGCTTTTTGGGCTCCTGAAGACAGGCTTGATCTCCTCCCTCCCCCAGGTGAACATCTGTTGGGTGAGGGAGCACTCTAACTCATGGTGCTTTATGTAAAGTGTCATGAGTTAGAGCGGGGGCCTGCACATCTGTCAGCACTCTTAATCTCTGATGATTAGTAAGAGCTGAGAGGAACTAGTAATTACATTTTGCTGACTTCACACATGTGCCTGGGACTTGCAGCTCTACTATTCAATGCTAAAAAAGAGTTTCCTGAGCCCACAGCCTGTAGGACATTGTTAGGGTTTTTAGAGAGGAGTGGGGAAATGCATTGTTGGGAGACCTGATATGGAATGCAATGTAGCCTATTGGAGGAGGGCCAGTGATGACAAGGAAAAAACATCAGTAAGCATGAGTGACATTTCAAAGTCATCCAAAAAAAAAAGGTGCAAAAAATTCAGATCACTGTTATTTTTAGGCTATCTCATTCTCCTTAACTTGGCACTGGTGTTACAGTCAGCAATTTGTCAGCAGTGTTTTTCACCCTGATCCAGCAAATATATACTTCTCCATTTTTGCTCAAGCTGCTGTATGCATACCAGCTGAGACAGAATGAGTCCTGTGATACCTTGGAACAATGAAGTACATCTTAGCCATATGGAAAGGACTTTGGGGGAGGGAGGTACAATGGCAAAAAGACCATTATGGGGCCAGGAGTGGAAATGGGCACAAAAAAAAAAAAGCCCTCTCTGAGCTAAGACCAACATAGATTTTTGTTCCCTTTCCCTTTTTTCTTTCTTGCTGGCTTGCATTAATGAATGTGAAAAAAATTTATCTCAACTACTGAACAAAGAATTTTCAACTGATGATTTCCTAAAACAAGGGGATCCCTTATCTAGGAGTAAACATAGGAAGGTGAAAATCCCCCTAGATCTATTAAATACCCTGTTTGTGTATGTTCAATGTATGCTATGTATGCTTTCCAGAATTTAGGCTGTTTCTTCCTTATGAGTTGTCAGATGAGTTGCATGGAATTGTATTTGTTCTTTTACTGCATGGGCCAATATATACTCATATAAATCCCCAAATGCCTGTGCCACTTGAAGATTGACAAAGCCATAGTGAAAAAGAAGCCAATGTGAAATGTAAGAGTTAACTGAAATTCAGCCTATTATTATTGGACAACGAGTTGGCAGTCATTCAGAGGAAATGGTCTTGTAGACCAAGGTTTGGGAAATTTAGGCTGACTTCCTGTGTGACCGTGGGCAAATCGCTTTAATCTTTCCCTGCCTCAGTGTTCCATCTCTAAAATGGGTTCCACGTTCTGCCCTTTGTCTGTGCTTTAAGGTTAAGAGCTCTAAGGAATGACTGTCTCTTTCTACATGTTTGTACGGTGCTGAGCACAATGGATGCTTATACATGGGCTCGGGAGTGGGGAGGAACATTTTAATTAGAGTGATTCCAGTTTAATTAGAGCCACTTTAGTTAAAACTCTGCAGCATTACCTATATTAAGCCCCCATGCATTTAAAAAAATGGCTGCAGGATGCTTTAACTAAAGCTTATTCAACAAGCTGTAGTTAAAGCACCCCAGTGGCCATTTTTAAACCTTCATTTTAAAACACATGACACTGTGGCAATGCTAGCGCGTTCTAATTAGAACGCCCCAGAGCATGTGTGTAGGCATGCAATGGTGTGGGTGGGTACCATCAGAAGGGAAAGAATATAATACAGATTAGAAAGACTCAAAGACTAGAAAGACCTTAGTTACCCCAGATCGTGCCATGTCCTCATAGAGTCAGATGAAGTTGCGAAGTACTTGTCAGCATTTTGCTAGAATTTTAAAAAATCAGATTGAGCTTTTGGAGGTTTGAAAAATGACTTCTCAAAGTGAGTGTCCTTGAGCAACTGAGGTGCTGTGTCGGGGTGGGGTTGGGGAGGCAATTAAAGGGGATGAAGTGCCCCATTTTGGTTCTGCTTTAGTGTTTATTTGCTTGTCCCCTTCTAGATTGGATTTACATTTAAAAAAGAGAGGCAAAAAATTGCTACTGCAAGAGCATTAGCGAAGTGTGGCTTACTGCACATATGCTTCAGAGGGACAGAAATAAACTCTCTGAACAGAGCAAGGGGTGTGGAGTGTTTCTGTCAAATACTGACAGTATGACTGGGCACACGATTAAACTGAGATCTTTATTTAGTAAATATTCAATATTCCGTAGTTCTTTATATCCTCTCGTCATTTCCTCTGTGCAGCTTACAGCTGTAGTTTTAAACCAATGTGCAGAAGTCCTTGTCAGGCAAGGTTTCATAATGAGTTTGTGTAACCATTTAGCAAAGTTCTTTTCAGAAGGTTTTTCTGTCTACAAGTTTTATGTATGAAACTAGGTTGTATTAATTCTTTCTCTTCAAAAAAAAAGGTGTAATCAGTCATTTCATCTATTCATCACCCTTTTAAGAAACCTGTGTGCGCTGTAGTACAGAAACATTCTAACCAGAGAATCTGAATGACATCTAGTCATAGCTTGTGGTTTTGGAAAACCACAAACTCTGGGGTGGGGATATCTATTGTATTAAATTAGCTATTTTCTCATACTTTGAAGGCACCAAAGGCAGCTGTTGAAATCCTGTGATCCAAAAGAGGTACATAAAACTAAAGCAGTTCGTGCATGCTGCATTGTCCTCTGTTTCACCAGGCCTTTGAAGAGAGTGCATGGCCTGGGCCATTGGCTAATGGACGGGGGAGGTAATTATTGGGTATGTGCTGGGCCCTGAGAGGAAGAGATCAACTGCTAACACTGATTTTTTTTTTGGTTTTTTTTTGGTTTTGTAATTTTTAACAGTAGTCAAAGCACTTAGAGCTTGTGGACAGATGCTTTTAGTTCATTTTTTAATTGAAAGTAAAATAGAAATAACTAATACTAGACATTCTCATGTTATATTGCCCATTCCCACAAATATTTCCCACTCTGTAGAAAATGTGCTAATTAATAGCACTGACACAGCATTAAACTTTGTTCCATGAAAAAGATGGTAAACATCTGTGTGACAAAGCAATTGAGTTGCCACATACTAGGGTGTGCGAAATGGGCCCTATTCGATTTGGATTCGGCCCGAATCGGGGACAGTGATTCAATTCATTGATTCGGATCACTGGTCCTGATTTGATTTGGCTGAATCCAAATCTGAAGATTTGATGCTGATTCGGAGAATCAGTGATTCGGAGAGAGAGACAGCTTTAAATGTTTTTTCTACATACCTTGAGGTATCAGGCACGGCTCATGAACACTGCAATGCTGGGGCAGATGGAGCATCCCACAGGAGCGTAGGTCCCCCCCTCCCCCCGCGTGCTCGGCAGCAAACCTGGAAGTGGACCCCAGCATCCATCCACAAGCTCCCGGCTTGGCGATCGGCTGCAGGGGAACCCCGAGTGCCCCCCAGGCCCAGGAGGCAACAGTCACAGAGCCATGGGGGGAGGGGGCCCCAGTACGCTTTCCGCCAGACCCAGATGTGGACCGGAAGTGCTTCTGGTCCACTTCCAGGTCTGCTGCCAAGCGTGCTGGGGAGCCTTTCCCCCTCCTGCCCCCTCCTGTGGGACTCTCCATCCACCCCAGCATTGCAGGATTCACAAGCCCCTGGTACCTCGAAGTATGTAGAAAACCATTTAAAGCTCTGTCTATGTCCAAATCACCAAATCTTTCCTAATCTCTCTGAATTGATTTGGAAGGTTCCGATTTGATTTGGGGAGATTAAAGGGTCCTCTGGTTTGATTCGGATGCAGAGATTCAGCCACCGAATCGGGCCAAATCTCCACCAGATTAAACCAGGGACTGAAGCTTTGCACAGTCCTACTACATGCATTCAATTCTTGTCCTCCGTGTACAGAGTGCTAGAAGGGGTGAGGGAATTTGTGAGCCAGATACCTCTTAACTATAAAATGGATGGAAACCCTGGTCAAATAAGCCACCATGCAGGTCAAACACAGCAGTTCTTGGTCAGGACTCAGAACAGTGATTCCGAAGAGCAAACACTTCAGGCTGTTTTTGCTTGTTTTGCCTGCTTTCCAGGTTGTATACATGCTCCAGAATCCCAGAGGCAAACTGGTAGCACTGGTAGCCTCCTGAAGGCTGCTCTGTGATCAATGCTGGCTGCCAGAGGCCCCAAGAGGCCATTGCAGTCACCAGATTTATTGTGATCCAGTGGAGTCTTAGCTGAGAAGAAAGGAGTATAGCAATGATGTCAAACCAGCCACAGGGAGAACAGGGGACATATGAGCCAGGTAGAGGCTGCATAGAGATCTCAGTGGGTGGTGGTGAGCCTTTTGGGATCGTCTGTACCAGTTTTTGAACTGCTTAGGACTCCTGCATCTCAGGCATATGGAGATCAGAGCCTGATAAAATCATTACCTCAGAATAAGGAAGAGCATTAGATTAGCTGCATCAGGGTGTTCAGCCTATAACCACTCCATTTCCAATTGAGCTTCCCAGATTGTAAATGTAAAATCTCCTTTGAAAAATGGCTCTAAAACTGAGACTCGCCCCAGGGAAGAGGTTGGAATTTGACCTCTTTTAATAGCTTTGATTTCCCGCCGCCCCACACTTCTACTTCTGTGAATAATGATGCCGCCAATAAATACAATCAGTTAAACTTTCTGCCAAAGTTCTCCATAAAGCAGTATCTATCTTGAGATTTTTTAAAGTTGAAAAATGAAGTGAACAAAAATTAAACTGAAGATTATCTATGGCATTTTAATGGTTAGATGATTGTGCAGGGTGTGTTTGGAGTTAAAGACTCTATTTATTCCTAGTTTTTTTCATGTACAAATTGTTCTTGTAGATTCATTTTTCATAGAAAGAGGACTGCCCAATAACGGCCCATATCCTGGACCACAGCATCCAGTCCAAAACCTTGTCTACACTAGGGAGTTTTAACATAAAATTCCTACCACTGATTTAGCTGTAAAACTGGGAGCTCTGGAGCAGGCTCTGGCAGATTCTGCCAACCTTAGCATTGTATAAATGAATCCTATCCAGATTAGGCTTTTTGTTGGGGTGACATGGAAGAAGGCCAAGGAGCAGCAGCAGATCCACTCAATTCCCTCAGTGCTGCAGTGTTACTCAAAGTTGCTGCCTTGCTGGAGGCAGTGTTCAGAGGATCTATTCCTGCTTGCATTGCAGCCCCCTAAACAGGACATGCCCCAGACACGAGACAGAATATCTTTTGGCTGCTTGGCTTGCAGGGATGTATAACCCCTGCCCAGGCTCCCATAGCAGATCTACACTAGCACAGCTGTGCTTGGGGCGGAGAGCGCTTTGTTGCAATACTAATGAAAATCATACTATAATTTTAGGACCTGCTGTGTTTTAGATAGTAAAGCTGTTGCACTCAATTAGCACTGGGACCTGAAAATCAACACAAATGCTGAATAGCCAGTGCGTCTGATTTACTGCTGCTGTTCTGTTTAATAAGCAATTTAAGAAATGCTCCATGTGTCTTATTTGGGTTGAAGCTGTGGGTACAGAGCTACTTTGGAAGTTTCCAAATAAGTACAGATGTGGCCGGTTACAATTATCTATGTAATTTGAGAAAAAACACTGCTTATGGGCAAGCCCTTCTGCTAATTGCCCTACTCCGCAGGATGGCTGAGAACCTGGCCCAGATTACTCAAAAAAAGTTGTCCAGATTTGAGTTTGGTTTTGGATCTTGAAGTGTCCTGAAGTTTGACCAGGTTTAGCATGAGCACATGGGGCATTCCAGCCCAAAGGCTTGTACAGAAAGAATCCTCAACTGAAAACAACTCAGATCTGGATTCTAAATACTTCTGTAAAGTCTGAAGGTGTTGAGATTCAGGTTTCAAGAACCAAGTTGTAAGAGCCAGTCATATCGATTTACAAATGAGTGGTCAGTTCTTGCCATACTTAGTCAAGGGAAACCCTTCATCATGCAGACCATTTCTATTCCCCTGAGCTGGTAAGAGGTGAGAAGTGGTCAAACTTTCATTCTGATGTGTGGAGCCATGTGAGAGAATTGTACAGTGGGACTCCTCAGACCCTCTGAGGCTGGAAACCTCCCGCTGCAGCGGCAAGGAGGGCAAGTTTCTAGTGAAACTGGGGCTTGACTAGTGGGTGTGTGACTGTTTAGTGCTGGACAGACTTCCAGGCATGCTTTGTGGCCAAAAATGGAGAGAAGCAGGCAGCTTTCTACTGCTCAAAGCCCATTTACTCAGACTTGGCCTCAGGGCCCAGCATTTGGCCCTAATTCTTGGAAGTCAAAAGAGGAGTGGGAACATGTCTGAACCCTCATTGCATTAATGTGTAAATTATTTTTCATCTTCTCCATTTAAGAATTAAATTATTTTTCATCTTCTCCATTTAAGAATTAGTGAGTCTCTTTTACTAGTAGTTTGTAGCTCAGTTACACTGTACGGATACCGCATGTTAGCATATGGTTTCTAATGTTGTTGATGATGATGATTATGTTCTTGGTCCTTTATGTGAGAGAGAAACATTTCAACCAGAAAACCTGGCTGCATGTAAAACACCCCCTCCTGGGAAGCTTTGTGTTCAAACAGATGACAAAAGCACATGACATGGGACACTCACTGTTGCAGTCCCAGGGTATGTCCCTGGTTTGGCTGGGTGTAAGGCAGTTTTGATATGCGCTGTAAACTTTTGCAGCTCCTTCTGACACCGTGTCTCCCCTCTACCTTTTCCCATGTCTGCCTCCTGGTGAGTAGGGGAAGGAGAAGCACCATAAGAGCTCTACTTCACTATTTGGTATACATTGGGCAGCTACCTGCTCTCCCTTGCTGAGGCTGCGCAGATTGAGGAGGTCACTCAAAACAAATGTCCCTCCAGAAAACCGCAGGCTGAGTTTCAGTAGCCTGGTGGGTGACCCAGACTATTCCCTAGGTTAGGGTCTGTGGCACAACTAAAATGATCTCTGATAAATACTCTTTCATTAGAAAAAGTGAATTACTTATCAATCTCCCCGACTTGGACCATGTAAAGAAACATCTGGACACTGTGTGGTTTTGCATTCCACCTTTGAACTTTCTGATAAGTTTGTGTTGAAGATACTGTACTGACCTTTCCAAAACTATATAATGAGGTGCTTTCAGTGGAGCAGGACATGCAGTTCAGCAAGATAGAGCTTTTTCTTTTCCTTTTCTGTTTTTCAAAGACAGCTGATGTTTCACTCCTGTTTTCCAAAGACAGCTGATGTTTCCCTCTTTCCATGTTATCTGGCCACCCACCTGTTCCAGCTGTACCAGGACTGTTTCTTTTAGCTAGTAAATCTCAAGGTCACCCTGAGTTTGAGCTCAGATCATGGTCAAGAAATGGAAACATGTACAAATCATATTTGGGAAAGGCCATGTGGCATTCTCCCCACCCTGCTCTCGTATCCCATTGATTTTTTTTTTTGGAGTCTAGCAACTGTACAAAGCAGCATAAAAAGTTAAAAACAAAAAATTCCCAATGACCATGCCAGCCACAGAGCACTATGCATACCTTGGCTAGGTAATTCAGGCAAATTAAAGCAACCAACAGTCTCTTAGCCCAAGCAATGGTTTGCTGAGACCTAGGGACACCCCAGACCCATTCCCTAGTTGCTTTACCACCCAAAGATCCCCCTGCACTGGTTCTGTAGTATAGGACAGCTTTCTGTTATCAGTGTAGTATAAAGCTGTTGTAAGGGATGAGAGAGATTCAGCCCCCAGTCTGTAATGCTAATCAGGCAAAACATGTACGGAATTTATTTGTATAATAGCAGTGCAACACTATGCTAGCCACTTCCTCAGTTTATAGGTATGTCAGTTTATAAGTATAAATTAATCCATTTTATTGTAATGTTTGCATCCCGTGCTGCAATACATGTGTATAAGTGAATCTATCCTTAACTATCTACGTGTACATTGGATAAATACTTTTTAGTGCTCTCCATCAGTTTTCTCCATCAGTTTTGTGGGTATGTCATATCACTAACCAAGATGATAGGAGATGTGCATGTTCAGTGTTTCTGGGGATCAGGTCCACAGAGTCCAGCTTCCATGTCTAATGGCTTAAGTTAGAGAACACAGGGTGCATTTATACGTGCCCCCGAGTGCACAGTTGTTACTGGGTAGTCATTTAGCACTTGCTTTAGCAAATACTAAATGAGTACATAGTAATCGCCATTACTGCTCAGTCCTGGCAGTTCACTGATTGTTTCTGACCCTGCCAGTGTACAGTAATGAACTACTGCACAGTAGCATTGGCATCACGGTTCTTGCCCACCAGTGCTATGTTACCGTAGTGACAAGCTACATCCCCATAGCTCATTGTTATGGTGATGTAGCGTCTTGTATGGTCATGCCCACAGCTCTGTAGTTAAAGTCTTCCAATGAGTATGTAGGCCCAGAGGCGCAGCAAGGTCCTGCAGCACCCTGGCAAAAGTGCTTAACCGCTGGGGAGCTGGGGGAGGAGTCTCATCTCCTCTGCAAGTGGGCAGCCCTGTGCTCCATAATGTACAACAAGCTTAGCACGGGGCACCAGGATGCCCCTGACCCCCTTGGCAACAGCAGGTACAGCCCTTTACTACCTAGCTATAGAAGCCAGGCAGCCCTGGGCACATCTACACATTCATTAATGCGCAGTAGTTACTGTGCATTTAGTTTGATACTTGCTTAATGAAGTACTAACTAAATACACGGGCACACAGGTTTTTTGTGATGCTTACTGTGCAGTAGCCTAATAATACTGCAAAGTAGTGTGTTAGCATGGTTTCTGCCCAGCACGCTACTGTGCAGCGTTATTACGTTACTGTTCATTAAGCGTCTCGTGTAGATGCGCCCCATGTCCCGTACCGTAAGTGGGAAGGGATTAAGCTACATGCTGTCCCTTCCTCGCATTTTTGCCACAGGAGGAGCAGCAAACATGGCACCAAGGACATCCCCTGGGCAACTTACACTGCAGGGCTGGTGCACCCAGCACTTGGCTAGCTTGTCCCTTGGGTGCAAAGGGCTGGTGGAGCCCCACGCACTACACGGTACAGGCCTGCCTGACTTCCGTGGCTGGGCACCTCAGGGCTGTTCCTGCTGCAGCAAAGGCTCCCAAGTTAGTGCTTTTGGTGCCATCACTAAGTTGGCACCTGGGATGGGTGTTCCACTTGCTCCAACCTAGTCATGCCACTGTGTAGATCCCTAAACAAGGTATTTTGAGGGTATGGCACTGAACACCCTAAAAATACTACATTTTGAAAACTGGGTTCCAAGATCTAAAATCATCCCTGGTCCTTTCTTTTTCCTGTCCTTCTGACAAGGTATTTAGCAGAATTTGCAGATTCATTGACAGGGTCATGACATGAGCGCTTCTGCTGTGGTCTCAAACTCACAACCTCTGGGCTGTCAACCTTGCACCTTAGTACCCACCTCCCTCCACCCAGTGGAAGTGGATGAAACTCTATTACTAGGTCAGCTATGTGCAACATTCAGTGTGAGTAAGGCTGATGTTTCTGTCTGCAGTCCATTAGTACCTATTGTGTCTCTCTCTCGCTCCATTTTTCTTAGCTCTCCTGACCCTTGCTTTTCTCTTTTATGCTTTTCCCTCCCCATCTCTCTCACTTTTTATCCCTCCATACCTAACCATCATTTCCAGACTACTCTACAGTTGGCTCTTTGTAAATAGTGGCCTCTCCTGCCCTATTTTCTCTTAGACCTGTATTAGAGGATGAAGCAAAGCCTTCATTTCTTATTTTGCATGAGATAGAAACATTCCTATAGTGCAGAAAGAGTGAAAACACACTACAGCAGCACACAAGACAGAGATATAAACCATGCAGGAAAGTTGTTTAAGGCAGCCAGTTACAGGTCCAGAGTCTTAAAGATGATGCATTTAAGTAAACTTTTCAGGTAAGTGAATTGGCCTTTTACTCATCAAGGGAAATCTGAGTGATGTAACGATGGAATTTTCACATGGCCCAGAGTTTCATTACATCATTTCTTAGCATACGAAATATCATTGGGGAATCTTACTTTATTTAACATATTAATAATGAACAGCTGTTTTCATTACAGTCTGCTGGTTAAGAGTGCATGTAGTCAAAATATGATATTAATCTAGTGTAAAACATCACAATTACATTTTTGTAGATTGGCCAGTGTACACTGGGAGAATGAGCTAAACAAGATGACATTGCAAAAGTGGAAATAAAATGTCAAACACAATAAGTGACTGAGCAGTACAGAGAAGAAATGTTGGCCTAAGAAGTGTTAGAAGGATTTAACTTGGTTAAGAAACATAGGCAGTTAAGGCATCCAGTGTCCTAGACTGTTCTGCTGCTTAACGTGACTTGAAGCCAAGAATTCTGTGTGGTACACTGTCCACATCACTGCTCTGATAAAATTATAGTTTGACTTGCCTGAATAGTGCATTGTTTTAAAAAAATGTGTAAATTATTAGCTGTTTTCCTGTCTCTGCAGGTTTAATGAGGCCACTTGGCCATTCCTTGCTTCCAACATTTCACAGTCTAGTTGGGTTGTACCTTACATCAACACCCTCACCCCACAAATGCATCCATGAAAAAATCCTTGTTGCTTTAGTAAGAACTCTGGTCCTCCTTCATTAAATTGGTCCTGTATAACAACCAGGAGTATGGAGCAACTTGCAAACAGACATATATACTAAAAGCAGCTGTAGAATAAGGTTGCATTATTGTAGCCAAAGGGCACATCTACACAAGATGCTTGCTGCACAGTCAAAGACAACCTGTGGGCGGGCACTGGGGGCACATGCCCCCACCCCCAAGATTGGCCAACACTGGCTTCTGCGGGTGTTCACCACTCCTCCTCCTGCCAGCATCTGCTGGCAGTCCCTGCTCGCCGCCGCTGACACTGCTGCTGGCATCTGCGGGCAGTCCCCGCTTGCCACCCTCCCCCGGCCAACACCGCCACCGGCATCTGCTGGCGGCTACTGCGCATTAGAGCATCACAACAAAAGCTGTGCTAGTGTGCTAATGCACAATTGAATTAGCCTACTCCGCATTAAGCATCACGGAGAGACCATGCACCTTTGCTACTGCACAGTAGCACTGGCTACTATGCATTTAGTTAGTACCTCATATTAGAGGTAATAAACTTAATGTGCAGTAGCAAAAGTGCATTTAATGCACATGTAGATGCGTCCTATATGGACTTAAAAAACTCTGATCTGTCAGTCCCATCTTTGCCATTGGTTAATTATGTGATCATGGGCAAGCCTCTTAATCTTTCCAATGTCAGCCTACCCGTTAGTAAGATAGATTTACGTATGATTTTTACCTATAAATTTAATGGGAGGGATAAATTCTTCTGAGTGATCTGGGTTCCTCTATCCCCATGGAAGGGTATCTTGACTGTAACAGAGAACAATGACAAGAGGCTTTTTCATTGCTGATGAGTCTGAATTTTCACTTAATTTAATCTCATTGCATCTACAGATCTTTAAAATACACTAAATATTCAGATTCAGACTCCTTGATATTTGCATCCTTCAAACACTTTTTGTAGACAATTGTCATCTTCCTTGCCACTTAGCCCAGCTGTGCCCATTCAGCACTTCAGTTTCATATTGAAAATTGGAAGAATTAGTGAATGGTTTCTAGGAATTTTCTCCAGAAATTGTTTAATCATCAGTGATCAAATACTTGGTAAATGCTGTCCTCACCCCCACTAAAAATATACAATTTCATTTATAGGGCCTTAAAAAAAATCTTCAGAGACTGACAGGTCTGTGTAGCACCTGACTTAGAGGCTGAGGAGTGAATGCAGCTATAAGGAGAGATTTGTGTGTCTAAACTCTCTCAAGTCTGATACCAGCTCCAAAGGGTGGTGTTTTGCTAACTGGCAAATGTAGGTTTAGACATGGATTGCAGAAGGTAAAGCATTAAGGTCCTATCTACCATCATCTGGAAAATCACATTCACACTTTTAAAGCCAAAACTAGGTCCAAACACACCTGTTCTTAAACACAAGTTTGGAAGAGAGTTGTGGTCCAACAATTTCTCTAGGTGGCACAGATATGACCACTTTGTGCTGTGACACGCGGTCTTCCAGGTAATGAAGTAAACAGAGGGAGAGCCCCACACATGAAGCCTGTTGAATAAAAAGGAAGGATAAGGTAACAACGTAAGACAAAACTGAGTGTGATGGGCCTCTTGGCTGGAATGAGTGGACATATAACAAGAGACGTTGTGTGTTATCTTGGTGCAAAAGACACACAAAGGCAGAGGATGCAAGCACGTCAAAGATATATTGACTTCAGAAGAACTGAAGATTTATGATAACTTCACGTGCAAGTGAATGCTGTGGTTAAGACTGGACTACAGTAACTGTGATAAGGGCCACTGTCTTAAACTTTTTGACATTCTCCTCTTTATCTGGTCTCCATTCAGTGATGAAACAGAGTGGTGTTTTTTCATGGAAAATGTGGGCAAAATAAATACTTGTAGTTGTTTAAGTTGAGAAAAGACTTTCCACCCTCCCTGTAGCCAGGATTGCTATGGTCTTTTCCACACATAACTAAAAGCAATAGTTAAAATCTTGACACACATGTGATCATGGATATTGAACAATTAAGTGCAATAAAAAATAGACGTTATGAACACTTAAAATGTGTACACCAAGGATGTATAATACTCAACTGTGTTAAGTTTGAGAGCTCATACCTGTAGCAGCATCTGTCTCTGCACTTTTATCTTTGTATGTCCCCAGTCATCCTTCAGGATTTGAACTGGCTTAAAAGTTTAGATGTTTTAAAGTGCTTTTTTCACATAAGTGGTTTAGGGACTTTTTTTGCCTGTAATGAGTAAAACAAAAATCTTACAAGCCTTTATTTCTTTGAAAATTAAATGATAAAATTCTGAATTCGTACAGTTGCACATAGTTTAATAAAAATTAACAAAGTCAAGAAAGGGATTATCAGGGGGATCCAGTGGGAAGGGTAAGTTAGCCCAGCTGCATGGCCACAATATTTTCTATGCCTACTTTGTTTACTAAAAGGAGGAAAGTTTGCCTATCCCTATAGCTAAATATGTTGTAGTCTAAATGTATGTAGTCTAAATGTATGAGCAATACAACATGCACGTGTGTTACCACTAAAAAAATTAACATTTGCATTTCCTGATAATTTATCTGATATGTTAACTGTGTAATCTTAACAGTCTAGTACAGCCTTGATTCAGCTAAAAATGTAAGAAAATCAGTGGGACTTCAGTACATGCTTGTGCTTTGCTGAATAGGGATGGAGCAAAGCGGGTGTTTAGGTACCTTGTTGAACCCTGTGTAATGCAGCATTTTAGCTCACAGTGGCCACGTCTACATGGGACGCTTACTGCACAGTTGTTACTGTGCAGTCATTTAGTACCGGTATAAAAAGTACTAAATAGGCAGAGTTACTGCACAGTAGTGTCACTGAATGGCTTTTAGGTGATGTTGACTGTGCAGTAGCTCATTACTACTGGGCAGTAACATCAGGTCATGCTTACTGCGCAGTCGCATCGTGTAGCAGGATTAATGAGCTACTGCACAGTCAGCGTCTCGTGTAGACATGGCCAGTGTAAAGTGTTTCAATAACATACCTAACCAGAAATGATCGCTTCAATCCTTAGCTTTCTCTGGTGTTTACCATGTGCTCTGATACTAGCTGAGCCCTTACTGGAAGAGTGTGCAGAAGTTAACAGCTGCAATGCTAACATTCTCCATTGCAGGCAATACATTGCATGAAACATGTCTGCATCATTAACCTTCATCTTTTCATTGTAGCTCCCCCCCTCCCTGACTCTAAAACTTTCATTTATTTTAAAAAGGGGATGCCACAAGTGTAAACTGCAACTGCTCCTTTTTTCCTTTGTAAACAGTACACACTTAACAGTTGAAAAAGTAGCATCAAAATTTTTACACAGGATATTGAATTTAATGCTGTTAAGGGAAAATGATCCATCTTCCCTATAGAGAAGGCATTACATCACAGAAAGGATGGAAACAAAGAGCTCTCAGGGACTGGGATAGGCAAACTTTCCTCCTTTTACAGGAAATGGGTGAAGCCTTGCTTGAAATTATTACTCAGACGTTTTGTGCTGTGAAGGAAATGTCTCCTGATAGCACAAGCTATTGGTTTCCTGTTGTGAACTAACAGTTTTTGGCATAACCAAGAATGGACAGGAAGGGCAAATGATTGGGGGTCATTTGGAGAGTCTCATTTTAATGAACAGTGCAGCCCAAGCAAACGGGCAGAAATTTGGGCAGCAGAAAAGCTTAAATAAAATTTAAAAAGCGGATCCGTTGTTGTTTATTAGGGCATCTTTGTGGGGAAAAAAATACATCATCTGTTTGCAGGCTTGGCAGAAAAAGCAGGTGTGACACTATTGTCTAACAGGAAGCACACTGGGGGAGAGAGCCATTTTTATCCTACCTAATTAAGAGACCGGTTCAACAAAATATACATCCGATTTCTACCGAGGAAGACAATTTTGGAGAGCTTTCACAGATGCTAGATTTCTTTTTTTAAATGGGACCCTATAACTGAGGCACTTTCAAGTGTCCTTTTTCAGTTGTACTATATAAATAACATTGCTGTCAGCAACCTGACATTGCCATACTAGTGGCACTGATGGCCTGAGGTTTTTTCCATTCCAACTAATGAACTCTGGAGGAAAGGGACATTCAAGACAACCCCCTCCCGCCTGCTTAAATCACATAACTATGTGGGTGGCTTCTTGTGAGCTGCTGCAAGAAAGAACAGGAAGGTGGCTTGTACTTCCTAAGACTTGGAAGGCCTACTTCAGCCTCGACTGCATGTTAAACCCTGAAGACTGCCCTAATTCTTCTCTCAGCTGTCATGATCCACATGGACATTGTGGCAGCTTCCTGATCTGAAGATGCTGCCTAAGAACAAGATACAGACCTGGCTGTGTACCTCTACTCATGGTATATAATCCAAGCGTTATGGATTGCATCCAGGAAGAGCACACGCCAACTGCAGATGCTTCCCTAGCCTGACGAAGGGTGTTTAGACCCAGAAGCTTGCAAAGAAGAATTTTTCCAACTATTTGAGTTGGTCTAATAAAAGATATCAGATTTACCCAAAGAAACTTGTCTGCCTATGTCATTAGACCAACATGGCTACAACCTATACCCCTTTACAGGCTCTTTTTACTGGCTTACCTCGTTCAAAATGGCTTCATAGTTCAGGGACCATTTCCCTCTGTAAGACATGGAGCACCCATTAAAGTCCTTCTTATGTAAATGAGAGCTGGGAGAGCTGAATCTCTCATAGAACTACAATTTCATTGCAGTACATTACCAAAAACAGAAAAAAAGTCTCTACAATGCTGCAGGTCTCTTTTGAAAGGGGGCGGGAGGGGTGGTACATTTAATTAATCAAAGGGTTCAAGATAAATAAAACCTACTTAAGTTTTTTACCAGCCAGTTTTGGTGGCCAGAGATGTCACCCTCATGAAAATTATTTTGATGGCGTGGAAATGTATGTCATAGCAAACTATTTGCCTATTTCAGAAAACTCAGCTACATGAAAGGAGTTAATCCATGTTTGCCAACACTTAAGAGACTTTTCCTAAAGTGTTTTTCATGATGCCAAATCCACAACAAGTTTCTAAAAAGGTGCTTATGCTCTTCTTTTTGAACAGCACAAGGATGGATTTACAAAAGCCACATACAACAACATTTCTGCTTTCTGTTTGAAAAAATACAAGCTTCAGTCATATTTGGATCACACATTTTTTAACATCTCCTTTTAATATATTTTTTTGTTTCCATTTAGGATTGCCAACATTTTCATGGAAACCCATCCCCCAGAATAAAGACTTTCCCAGCCTTATGAGAGCACACCTGCAAGAACTAGAATCACACCTAGCCTTTGCCTTCTTCATTTTGGTGTCACCTAAGGACATTTTTGTGTTACATGTAAGTTGTTCTCTCAAAATTTGTGGAATGAATATGCTTCCTTAAAATGGATATCACTTGAAATCTTGCCATAGAGTTATAACAAACGTTTGCTTTGCTATCCAACAGTTCTGTCCTTAAAAATACTATTTCATTTTCTTTTTAAAGGGGAAAAAACAAACAAAAACCCTTGTAGAGCTGAGCTTGCAGTTTTGTGATAAAAGGACTAAGGATAGTTAGAAACTGTTTATCCAAATCTGAAATAAACAAGCAGCTCTAATAATTTCATTCACCTCTACCTTCAGTTAAAACTGTTACTTTTTTTTGTTTTTTTTTTGAGGGAGGGGGCACGGTTTTTGGTTTTTTGTTTAAATTGTTCATTGTACCTATACACATGCAGGGGCAGATCCAGGAGGGGAGTGCAGTGGTACATTTGCAACCCCCATCCCCATCCCTTTGAATCCTGCTCCACCCAAAAAACTTTAAATCAACTGCCCAGGAGGCCCAGCGGCATTTTAATTCAGGTAGCTCTGAGGTCATTGAGTTGACTTAATGGCTCATTATAATCCACCTGATTCCTGCTAATCCCTCTTCACTTCACAGGTGTTAACAACCCTTTCTCTTTTTTAATGGTCTTGATGTTACACTCTTCAAACTATTCTTTCTTCTGCATTTTTGCTGTCTGTTTAGCCATTCGTGGTTTTGCCTCTCTCCTATTTTACAGTTTGGCAGACTAGAGCGGCTAGGACCCTGCTAGAGCTAAAATCCTTAATTTAGGTGTGGTAATATTAACTCGGGTGCAGAAACGAGTGACACTGAAGTATTGGAGGCACCGTCAAAACACTCAAGAAAACCGGATTTTGTTTTATGAATCTGAATAAGAGATGCACATTTAAATATAATGACCACAGAACTAATGAAACAATATTTCTGACTTTTTGTTGGCCTAGTTTGGGGTGGGGGGTTAATTTAATATAAAATCTAGTCAATTAGCACACATTCCAATAAAGTTATATTTGTTTTTACTTTGATCTGAAAAATGTAGCACAAGGCCCTTAGCTTATTAGTAAAGCTTCTAGTTTTTCTTTAACTGGAGAAAAATATATGTTGTGTTATGTGGTGATGTCTCACACTATCTGCACCCCCCTTTTCAAAGCCCCAGATCTGTCCATGTACACAGTTCCATATTTTTGGTAAGGTTATTTATTATCCTTTAAGATATATGTATCAGCATTTCTAAATAATGTAATTTGCTGCTACTAGACAGGTAACTTGCTGAACTAAATTTAGGATTATATTCAAAGGAAAAAAGTGTGCATGCAGACGTACACACAGGTGTGCCTGCCCATAGACATGGGGCTCCTGAAGCTCTTGATCCAGTGTCTCAACATGAAGCTTTGCATTAGCTTCAGTGGCATTTAAATCAGGGCTATAATGCAGAAGACCAAACTCTAGTAGGTTGTTTCTGCCTAGTAAAAGAGTGGAACATGTTTTTTGCTGAACAGTTTGTTGGTCATAAAAATTCCCTGTTTAGGTCTATTTAAATTGCTAATTGTGTACATATACAATTTTAGATACAGGGTCAAGTTTCCAGCCTCCTGGTCTCAAATTTTACATGCACATCTATTTTTTTTTTTTTTTTTTTTTTTTTTTTTTTTACCTGTTTGGGGTTTTGGGGGTTTTTTTTGTTTTTTTTAAGGAAACTGGTAAATTTGCATGTACAAATAGTTTTTGTTTTTCTAAACAGTCCACTGTGGATGCTAACTTGAGTACATAAAATTAGTGACTGAAATGAACCTGGCTAACAATGTGGCCCTTAGCGTGTTTGTGTGTGCGCACGCACATACATATTTTAACTACATGTGCGTATAAAGTCAATGTCTAACCTGTTGAGATAGTTGCATGGAAAGATTCTGCTACTCTTTTTCAGATATTTTAACTCTATGTGATGACTTAACAGAGAACATACCCCATACAGCATAGCAAAACTTTCAGTCTTTGTATGTTTTTGAGGTGCAGTATCAATTTTACAGCATCAGAGCAGCATTATGTTGATTCAGCACATGCACACCAATGGAAAAATGGAGGCTTTTTGGTCAGGAAACAGTTTCCAAGAAACACTTCCACAGTGAGTGAAATGTTCTAGATGATTTCTGAAATACCTGACCCTTGTCCCGCTACTCAGGAGTCAGATAATCTGCTAATTTTCTTGATTATCTTTTTGAAGTCAATGAGATATTTTGTGAACTTACATGTTATTCAACATAAAAAGGTGCATCAGCATTTGCATCTAAAGGATTATTAAAGAATATTCACAGAAAGCAAGTTTTAACCTTAAACAAGAGTTTTCTCAGTGAGAGACCTGGATCAGAACATATATTTAGTCAGCCTTCAGAAAGAAACTGTGTGTGACCTATTAGAACTGTATAAAAACACAGCTGCAACGGTGAACAGCAAATATAGCAAATAGATCTAGCTGAGTGCATTTTAAGTTTAGACATCGACATAGACCTATTTGTGATGTGTACATGCTAGGCTCAATGCTATAAGTCAGTCATTCCCACCCATCCTTTTGTACCATCTCAGACTGTTATTTCATCAGAGCATATAAATTAAGCAGGGCTCGACTTGCCTGATGCTCATAGTCCTGCATTGATAATTCACAAGGTAACACTCTTCCCTCTGAGTACACTAAACCCAAAGCATGCTATTAAAATAACTCTTGTTGTAGGAACCTTCTTTTAAATCACATTTAAAACACCAGTGTTTTGAATACTTGCAGTTATTAAAGTTGCTGTATAATTTAGTATAAGAACAGAAATGTTATCCCCAACATCCTGGCCAAATTCCAGCTCATATAATTATACAATCTACCAGCTGAAATTCCCCTCACAGTTTCACTTCTTGTCCTAAATACTCACTTATTTAGTGCTTCTTCACGTTGTCAAATGAAGTCAGTTGTTCCCAGGAAGGTGGCTGCATATCATATCAGAGGTGGGTGAAGGGACTTCAGTAAATGTTTTCATACAAAAAGGGGTCTTGATATCACATGTTTACTGCTGTACTCCTTTAGATGGATTTGGTATGCCAATGAGAGTCGAACATGAACATCAAATTTAGAAGGTTGTTTAGATGAACATCAATTTAGATGGGCGTTACTTTAGAAGCAGTCAAATTAAAAGAATAAACCAACACAGGGTTTCATTTATATCAGATATCTAAACTACATTCAGGAAACAAATAAATCAGGAAGGCTAACTCTTTAGCAGGGAAGGGAAGAAATGAAATCAGTTTTATAGGAAGCTGTAAAGTTGGTATAGATATCAGATCGGTTGTAAAATTGCTCTTTGTCGATTTGGCCAGATGCTCTATATTAGCTAAGCCAGCTTCCTTGTAACATGCTAAAAATCAGTCCTTTCATTTGTGCTTGCTTTCTGGAGCTGATGAGATATAAACAGTGCAATACTTCAGCTCAATAGGAATGATTTCAACTGAAAAGCATTTCTTGCTATGTTGTGATTCACTCTCTAGTGCATATCAGTTCCATTTTGAATAGGTGGTTTGTGGTTTGCCTAAAGGTACAGAGGACAAAGCAAAAACTGGGCCTGACCACCTTTCTGTTAATAATATAGCTGACATATGTTATATTTTGCAGGGATGGCATGTTGCACAAGGACTTACGTGAGAGTTTTGATTGCTACAATGGTAGTTATTAAAACAACCAGCTTTTGCCATCTGTCAGGGGGAGCTGCTGAGAACAAGTAAAACTAATAGGAGAGTGGTGTCGTAGATTACGATATATGGAACATACATATGGCATGAATATACAGAAAAAAAAATGTTGTATATATGGGCAAATATTGTCATTTTAATGACCACTAGTGGGAGCAGCATTTAAGCAAGTCAGACAGAAAATATCAAACATCTTGTTTGGAAAAGGAGCGTATGTTTTAGGAAGAAGACTGTCATGTTACAGGTAATAGGTGGCATAGTTTAAAAAAGATAATACATTTCTACACTGACCTTTTAGATTCAGTTTCTCAAGCTGGTGACAAGTGTTCATTTAAAGGTGCAATGGTATCTGAGCCCTGATCCCAACAACTGTGTCTCCTGCCATGCTATATGTACATGGCAGGATACAGGACTTTGGGAATTTGAGGATCAGATCCCAAAAATCACACCCTATTTACCAGTTCAGGGAGGAGCCCAGGATCATGATCCCAGGTTCTTTCTGCACCAGCAAGTTGAAAGCCAAGTGCTTGGCAATCAGCTGATTGTCACCCGGCTCCAGGAACACACTGGGGCTTGAACAGGCTCCCATGCAGTCCCCAGTGCTGGATGACTTTAGCAGTGACTACACTGGGGCCAGTTTGAGCTCCAGTAGGATCCCAGATCCAGCTGGCGGGGACCACACTGTGGCCAGTTAAAGACCCTGTAGTCTTAACCCTGCCACATGTTCAATTTTAAGATGCAATGGAAACCAGCCACAAAAATATTACACAAATTTTGCCTAATATTTCATGGCTGGTTTCCCTTTTTATAGCACCATTCATTCCCTGAATGTGTGGCTGGGTTACTATTTAAGATGCGATTAACAGACTGATTGCAGGTTAGCATCACATCTGCCAGGGGTACTAAATAAACCTACCTTAATGAAAAGCTTCAGGACAAAAAGCCCTCAGTATTGAGGCTGTTATAGAAGTGAAAAAATATCAGCATAAATATTCTAACTATTCACTTACTGATTTGTCTTTTAGACTCAAACTGGCCTGATTTAAGTGTTAAACAGAGTCGAGGAGGGGGAGGGGGTGATAGTCCTTACTCTGAATTTCCTTGGTTGAGCTGCCTTGAATCCCAGTGTGAACTCAAATGACAAATTGCAACCCTAAAAGAAAGGGCGTCTTCTCCTGACCTACATATTAGGCCAGAAACCTCATTTAAAACTACTTTAACTTTCAGTCTCTGTTGACCTCTACCTGGAACACAGCTTTTTTTCTTGTGAGAGCCCTGGATAATCTCATCTCATGGGGTGACTTCAAAGTCATGAAATTCAGTCACTCTACCTTTCACTTCTAATGCTGTCTTGAGGGGAAGGGTTTTGATAGGAAGCTGCAGTTTCCATTAGTGCTAGAGCCACAGAGATTGACATATGAGAACAGACTAGTGCTCCGTCTACTCCCATATCCTGTCTCTGACAGTGACCAATGCCAGATGCTGTAGAGGAAGGCATACCCTCCCAACCCCCAAAATGCTTTAACTTGTGCAAAGCTCTACCCTTGGGATGATGAATTCTTCCTGAGCCCAGCTGGACAATTACTTATGCCCTGATCACAAAGCGCATTAGCTCTTAATCTTGTTATAATTCATGAGCAGATCTCTCTCTTCTTACTCACATAAATGTCACATCCTTTCATATATTATTACAAGTCATTGCTGCAATAATATTCTACAGTGACAAGTAACACTGTCAGGACAGCTAGCTTCACAAGGAACTAACACTTTTTGGGAGAATTTTCCTGAGAAGTTAGTGACTCCTTATTGCTACCACGTACTTAGCCAAAATGACTGCATGCCACGCACTAAATACCAACTGTTCAGCGTGTTTGCATGGAGAACACAATCTGCAATATTTGAATCTAATCTGTTTTAATTGCACAATACAATATATCTGCACCTAGTGCTTCAATGTGCCTGACACACAAGTCTCACTAAGTGGGAGCACAAGGCTTTGTGTTGCTGGGGGAAGCACCATCCTCTCCAGAACTTAGGGGTTATGGTGTCCTATTCCCCGCACTCCCCACCAGCCTGCCCTGTTAGCTGCAGAGGGAACCATCTCTACACTCTTTGTGGTGGCAAATGCCCTTGGTGAGGGCATCTAGTAGGGGGAACTAGCTGTATTCAACTCCACTAGTCCATGCCTCAGAGTCCTATCAGACAGATGCATGTGTTACTTGAGGTGCTGCTGTTTTGGCCGTCTGGATGTCTGGCTGCTGTCAGGCTCATTTTTCATCTAGATGGCCATAACCATCTTGGCAATGGCTCTGGCTGCTTCTGTTTGTTCTTAACAATCTCCATTGCTCTAGCCAACTGTTTGAGGGGTCCTGGCCCTCGTGGCGATTCTTTTTTTCTTTTTGCTTCATGATCTCGTAACTATTGATTTTTAAAACAACATCCCTCCAGTGGCAGCTTCTCATTTCCTCTTGGTAGCTGTAAATGCAACAATTGTGCTTTCTGAATAATTTTTTTGACAATGATTCACCCAGTTCCTCTCAGTCACCCTCTTCCCCACAGCTGGCAAATGAAAGGAAACAAGTATAACAGTCCATCTGGCTGTAGCATGCATGCAAGGAAAACATACAGGCACAGGCAGCTAGAAAAGATGCAGTTGTAGGAGTGTTCTCAGCCCCAGCACCCATCTGTTCCCCAGGAGAAGACGTGGATATTGAGCAGAATTGGTTCCTATTGCATCCTGCTATTCTGTCCACCTCTGATCTTTTATCAAGGCCCTACAGCCTGGGACATAGCATCACGAAGAGGAGAAAAGTCAGCAAGTAAAACACTGCTGGATTCTATACAGCTCCAAGAGAAAGCTTCACTGATAGGATAAGCAAACACTTTTTCTGAAGCTTTGTTTGTCTTGTTCTCTCAAATCTCCTCCCATTGTCTAGTTTTGATCTTAGCTCAGCAAAAAAAGTTCCCCAATAAATTTGAACTACTAAACTGCTCTGAAAAGGTTAAAAAAAACAACCCTCAAACCCTCAATAAATACTGTCCTCTCACTGGCTGTACCTGATCCTTCCCCGGCGTAAACAGCCACTGACATTCTTATCGCTCTCCATCAGCAACCCTGTAAATGTTTTATTGTTAGAGTGAAAAGTTATGCTGCTTGCCTTGATTCTGTGGCTAGCTTTGTACAGTGCATGTTTCGCTGCCTCTTAGCTGGGCAGCCATGCAGCGAAACCGATCCTATAATAATCTGTGACTGCAGTGAGACTAGGTCAATACTGTACCATCCTCTACTGAAGTAGGGGGGCAAGAACAAGATGATTCACAGATCAACAGAAGTTTAGGGCTGGAAGGGACCTTGTGAGATCATTGTGTCCAGCCCCCCTGCTCTAGGCTGAGACCACTCTGTCTCTACATTTTCTCTCTCTTCCCCCTTTTATAAGTCTATGCTCCCTACTAATCTAGTAGTGTGTACACACACCTGGGTAATAAACACACCTTATTTATTTATAATTTTCCTTTAGTGTATTATAAATACACTACAGGAATATTTTAATGACTGGCAAGTCAAGACTTTAGTTAGAAAAGTTAATATAAAGGTTGCCTGTGCAAATACTTGCAAACCTTCTGTGTATGCGCATGTTTTAAAAAATTACGCAATCACACAGCATTTCTTCCATATAGCTCCTTGACATCCTAAAATGAGGCAGGGATGACTCAGGGCATGTTTCCATTTTTGCCATATTGCTTCAGATTTTAAAATCAAGGCTACAAGCTTGCCAGTGACACTGAGCTCTTAGTAGTCAGCCAAGTACAAGGAAGAATATTTACTTTGATTTTTGCAAGGTATACCCTTGCTCACAATGAAACAGGCCACATACCTCCAATTCCTGCTGCCAGCTCCTGGTAGAAGTAAGTGGGGCTCGCTAGGCTTATGGCCTTGATGCAGGATGCTACAATCAGCACTCCAAATTAACTAGAGAAAATCAGTAGCAGCAAACAACAAATCTCAAGCCTCATTCTGCTGTGGAATGCACAGTTATTTTACTGAACTTGCATGGTCTATGTGGAAGCATTAAATAGATTAGTTGTAGAACAAAAATTTACTGCACCTTTGGTGTGAAGACCTGAACTTGACACAAGCCTGGATAAAGGTATGTAATTCTTCCCAGGAACACATCCGCACTACAGATGTGGCTGAAACACAAAAGAGAATTACTTGAGTCCAAAAAGTTCCTGTTTTCCAGAATGGGAGGTTTGAATTTAGTCAAACCTGCTATGCATGGCAAACATCCTCTACTACTACTGTTCTGAAAAACTCCACTTCTAAATGCCTGCTGCCTTGATCACTTGTTAGTCATGGCCTCAACATAAATATATTTTCATGCCTATGAACATGGGCTGTTTGCCAGCTTGTAGAAGGGAAAGATGTTTAAATAGCTGCTGTGCTATGGCTCTTTTTTATAAAGCAAATATTGCATGTTCAGTGTACGGTGATCTTCAGATCAGAGTGCAGAGTAAATGGAATTCATAAGCCTTTCCAAGTCACCTCCTGTGTAAAGCCCTGAACAGACAGCCCAGAAGTGAAGTAAGGAAAAACTTCTCCCTCCGCCCCTTTGGGCAGCATGCACACATGCTTTTAGCAGAACCTAAACAAGAAAATGTACCTACATCCACTTCCTTGCAATGGATGAAAAGAGAAGGGAAATGAAAAAAACTGAGGGCATGCTGTGCCAAATTCAAATGCAGAGCAATTTCCAACTTCTGGACTAATGATTTCTTCCCTACGCACTTGATTTCTTTGCTTCTTTGCTTGTATTCCATGAAAGAGGAAAGAAAAAAAAAAACCACCTTGGCCCACAAGTATACACAGATGAAAGTGTAAGAGGCCTTAAATGACTTCAGCA
>NW_005842634.1:106660-122216 GCF_000455745.1 Alligator sinensis
AAACTACTAGGAAGGGGAGTGGTCTGCTTTCCGACAGCCCCATTACACATTTCTAGGAAAAAAAAACTTTTCAAGCTCTGTGTACTTGAAACAAGACAGAATTACTGTGTTGCCTCTCTGTAGAGGTCCTCAACAACACTCATACCCTACTCTGAGGTTGTGTTGCCCCAAAGTCCTTCTTTTTGTTGTTTTTAATGTATCCCAGCATCACTGGCTCAAAAACAACTTTCAGTCTAGAAAGGAAATTCCAGAGTCAGTAAGTTAAGTTATACGAACAGGACCAATGCTGGTCTCAGGTAACCGTTTGGTACATTTTGTTCTGCTCTCTCGTTCATAAATCCTTCTCCTGTCACCCAGATGCATATGCACTGAGCTCAGGAGTCTGCCCACTTAGTAGTGATGACAAAGCATGAGACTACTACAGCCTCTGTGACGGAGAAGCTGAGTAATAACTGACTCCAGCCAAATAGATCACTGGGATGTAAGGTCATCCTGGAACTCTGATTTCCATTTTTTCCTCTTGATAAATTGCTCTGGGAACAATCTTCTCTCTCATAATGTAATCAAGAATTAGAAAGTCACTGCCACTTACCACAGGGTTGCAGTTCCTGGCCTGACTGGCTGTGCTGGGAATTTAACTGCCGTCTCCACCCTAGGAGCATGTGGAACCAATGTAACAGCTAACACAATTCAGATCTTAAAATGGAGTGATGTTGCTGTTCCAGCTGTTTTTGTAAGCCGGCAAGAATGATTTTTTGGACGAGGCCAAAGCATTAAAAGGAAAACAGAGGTGAGGAATAGTTCCTAGTTGATCAGCATGTGCTGAGAAACATCCTGGTGATAACCAGGAAAGAAAAACGCATCCTTGGACTGAGTAGTTGGGAAAAAGTTCTTTGCAGCTGTCAGGCACAAGCACCCTTCTTCAGGCATTGGGAGACCCTACCTTGGAGATCTCAAAACAAGAGCAGAGTCTTCCAATGCCTAAAGAAGGGTGTTTGTGCCCAAAAGTTTGTAAAGAACTTTTTCCCAACTATTCAGTTGGTCTAATAAAAGATATCACACCAACCCAATGAACCTTGCCTGCCTGTGTCCTTAGATCAACACGGCTACAACCAACAACCCCACATCCTTGGACTTCATTATGTAATGCCATACCCAGGAAAAAGCCAGTCAAAGGGTATGATTCTATCCTTGAGTATTTCACAGGAGAGATGCACAGTTCTTTACCTGGAAATGTCAGAGGTCTGTTTATATGAAAAGGTGAAGACAGATGGTGGCCTGAGGGCGAACAGCAATGGCTCACAGTACCACTTTCACTCCAGTAAACAAGGTTGCCAGACTGCAAACTAGACCTAGTAATGTGCAGTTACAAGCGGTGTGGTGCACATAGCTTTGCAGTACTGTTTCCTTGCTCATCTGTCTCCCTACTGAAGATATGAGAGGTTCCAGTAGTCTATGTACTATCTTGATCCAATTTAACTTTCACCTGTAGTTTGGGTTAAAATATAAAATAATTCTGCCCTTGAAGAAACTAGCACAACTGTTAGCTTACTGTTGATATCCAGGGATGGTTGAAGTCATTGGCAGGATGCAGAGAATGAGTATTCATATTACTCCTGCAGCTGCTGCTTGCAGCTCTCAGCCTATCAGCTGAAATCCTCAGTCTGTTGCTAATGCTGAGCCATATTTTGATTATGTTCTTTCGCCCTTCCATCCTTACTTCCTTCCCTTACTGCTCAGCAGAAGAATAGGGTAAGGGACTGTTAAGGGAAACAGCAGAGGTAAGGAATGGCTCCTAGTTGAGCAGTGTCCACTGGAGAAAGGTGCCTACACGAATAACCTAAATTGAGAGATGATTTGGAGGTCTGAGCATCTCTTTCAGACCTATCATACCATCTTAAGTTTTATAGCCATAAAATGAGAGTGGTTCTAAACTAACCCCTTTCAGAAGCTCTTAGACTTCTCTAGCAAATGGGTGTCCAGATGTACACTAACCCCACTCACAATTTGCATGTTCCTACAGCAAGTCTCAAGGATCTACGTAGTGGCATACAGAAACATTATTGAAAATCCTGCCCATTTTACCTTGCTAGCTCAACTCTGGCTTGAGAAACAATTATTTTCAACATGCAGCTTCACCATGTCCAGACCTACTCCCATGAAGGGCCCCTATCTATGTGCATACTGCCCTTCCAGGAGGCTCAGCTGTTCCTTTGGGTACAAGTTTGTGAGGGACAGACCTCTAACTACAGCCTTAGTAAGGACCACCAGTTTCAATCCCTCTTAAAATACCACTCTAGCATATTCTTGATGACTAGGCATCTCTCTGTCCTTTCAGCAATAACCTCTTCGAACTGCACTTCTTGCCAATGTGGAAGCCAGCCTACACCCTACATGCTCAGATCACAGGCAAGACTGATCCTAACCAAAGCCCAATCTTCATCTAAGCGAGACCAGTAAGGACTGAAAGGTCTGAAGCAACAACTTCAGGTCCAACACCAATAGAATAGATCCAGCACCAATAAAAGGAAGGGAAGTGTGCTATTGACAGTGTGTACAGCACAAGATAGCTTCATATATGCATAAGGCACTGCACTTTGTATCTAGGTAAGGCCAAGAAATAAGACATGAAAGAAAAACTAAACTAAACTAAACAAAACAAAAACCCAGAAACGCCCCCAGGTCTTAAGATCATTTTATAATTCCACAAAAAAACCCAGGGGAATGCCTCTTACAAACACTGGCAAGCCTGCAATTCTGTCAGAAAAAAACCCATGTATGCCAATCTCAATTGGCTGTAGTACTTAATCCAGCATTAAACTCAAACCCTGCTCCCCCACACACCTGCTAAACTGTACATCGCAGCAGAGTGACTAAGTAAAACCCACTGCAAACTACATCAGGCTGGCATTTTTATTTTTTTGGAAAAAAAGCTCTAATAAGCATTCATTTCCAAATAGCCTGGGATGGAAGAGAGTGCACTATACTCTCCTGAGACTATGATAAAATGAAATGGTTTAAAAATAATTTGCTTCAGGCTTGCAAGACTCTCCTAAAACATGCTTCAACAAAGACAACAGCCTTTAAAATTAGTAGGCTAAATTTCTCATCTTCTGACCTGTTCGGCTTTCATTTTTTAATCTTAATAAATGCTACCATGACTCAATGTGGTTAGATAGGATGATTTAGTCTTGGGGGAAGATGCATAAGGATTGATCTAACTGAAGTAACTTGCTAAATGTTAAGATATATGCACATAAGATAACTGTAAAGAGGTTAGAGTGCAGTGAGTAGGTGCAATAACTGTATAGCAGTTAACAAGTGGAAAGGTATAGTTCCTTTTGCACCACTCATCCCACCCCTGCCGCCAAGATCAAGAGGGTGTTTTTCACTTATGCTCCATATTGTACCAGAAAAGAGAGCTTGCTGCCAACCTCTGCTACAAAAGTAAATCTTTAAACCTATTTCAAAATACATTTAGAGATGGGAAGAAATTTTTCAGACCGATTTTTCTATTTTATTTTTTGCTTCTGATCATATACACAGTAATCGTGAGGGGAAAATTCAGATCCCATGTTATTTAGCTATTCTAAAAAAAGTAAAGTTCATGATGTATAAAATATGCTCTTCGAAGAATTCTTCTTCTGGACTTGTTAAAAATATTTGTGATACTTTATTCTGTGCACAGTTGATTTTAACCACAGTAACGTGAACAGTTTAATTTGAACAGCAGCAGAAACAACTCAGGACTTTAAGGACATCAGTGGGAGTGGAGACCATTCACAGCCTCACAGCGGCCAAGTGATAGTTACTTAAAACTGCTTTAAAATATTGATTAATTGCTATAGATAGATCTTTATTTTGTAAATAGTCCTATGATGGTCTTACAGGGGAAGAAAGTATCAAATATGGCTAATTTAAGGGAATATAGTGAAGAGATTGAGAGCAAAATGATATTCCTGAATGTCCTTTGGAAAAAAAATCTACTCTCACAATTCATATTTGCGTTAAATAGCCTGTTTTACTCAGCAAACTCCTCAGCGCTACGGGGTGCGATGCTGCAGTTGCAAAGTGTATTTAGCCCCCAGAGAGACATTTGTACGCTGCATTGTTATTTTCTAAGTAAAAGGGAAAAGACTGTAAAGGCGTCAGAGGTATGAGCAAGTATTTCCCATTACTACAGAATAATGCAATATATTCTCTGTTCTGAGAATGGCATGAAAAACCAAGATGTAATTAAAACATTTCCTTTGTGGAATGAGTGGCTCTTAGAAAAGAAATAGCTGATAACTCAGACTTGAGCTTTGCTTGCTTTTCTTCAGACACAACTTTCCGCTAATGGGGGTGAAGCCTTTTGTCTTTATAAAGCATCAACTAATCTCAGTGAGGAACTTTTGTCTGTTTAAAGCATAGGGGATTAGTGCCCTGAATAGAAGTTCTCAGTACCACAGGTAACAGCAAACTATAGTCCTGATACTGCAATGGCTTTGTCTGGAAGGACCCCCTGTGCCCATAGAAGAGCCTCACTGAAGTCAGCACACGCACATTTTTGTAGTCTGTAACGGGTGGCCAACCTGCAGCATGCATGCCACAAGTGGCACGGGCAGCCTGTGTGCATGATGCTCAGCAGACTGGGTGAGGTGGGACAAGCAGCACAGTGGCAGATTGGGTAGGAAGCAAAAAGCAGAGCAGGATATTGAGCAGGGAGCACAGGCAGGAAACAGAAAGCAGAGCAGCAGAGCAGGCAGGAAGCAGAAAGTGGAGCAGCAGATTGGGCAGGGAAATTAAGCGGGCGTTTGGGGCAAGTGGCCAGTTTGCCAAAAAAGGTTGGCCCCTACTCTTCTGTAGTATTACAACCCAAGTAGCACAATTTCCTTTAGTTGCCCCATGAAAACATTTACTAAAAAATCACAACTCCTGCTTGAAGTATAAAAGTAAAACTATTATTCAAAGAAAGTATTTTGGTCGTGACAGTCTTCTTAAGGCAGACATGGAAATAATAATTGGATAATTAGACAAAGCACTTTCTTTGTCCTTCCCACTTCCCTGCACAAATTGGACTAGATAAAGACAATTTGATAAACTACTCTAGAAATTCTGTCAAATAGGCTAGGCCTGAGTAAAGGATTTCTGCGGTTTTTAATTTGTTCCTTGGGCAGACTTTAGAGGTCTGACAGATCTCCACAGAGAGAGAGAGAGAGAGATCTATTAGGCGATTCACCAATAAATATAAATTATTGCTTGACTTTTGGTAGTGTTAAGGTGATAGCGTTGCTGTAATGGTTTAGTATACAAGAGGCAAGAGTTCTTGTGGGTGGCATATTTTTATTGGACCAACTGCATGCTTGGGATGGAGGCAATCTTTGGGGTATCAGAATGCCTTTCCTCAGGCCTCTGAGAGAGCAGCAGACACTGCAGACCTAAGCAGCAGATGGAACAAGTGCTTCAGTAAAACTTTGTATGTAAATAGAAACAGGATACAAGAGAAATGATCAGGTAGCCAACAAGCAGGAGAAATGCAGTAAAAACCTGATAATGGAAGAACAAGATTGTTCAGGAGAGCTCTTATCACCTGTGAAGTGCCGATTAAGTAGTATTAGTATCAAGTAGATTATAATGGATCATGAAGTCATTGCCTATGTTAATTCCCTGGTACTTAGTGTCCAACTGGCTAATGAATTTTTGTTCCCATATCCTGGTACTTCTTCAATTGCTACAATTCAGTGAAGGTCCAAGTACTGGTTTTATATTATTTAAATTTAAATTCCAGGGTCAAAGACACACCTTTCAAGATATGCAGTCCCTTAGCTAAAATGTCAGTAGAATAGTATAGCTAGACAGACGCCCCCCGTCCCCCTGCTACATTACAGAGGAATTTGCAGCAGCCCTAAGTCATTCATTAACACTCACCAATAGGCTAGGGATCCAACCCCCTTCTCTCTAAAAGCACCCCCAACAGGCTAAAGAAGTGCTACACAGAAGAAATCCAAGTCTGTTCACATATCTGAATAGCACAGTTGTGTCCTTTTGATCAATTATATGTAACTCTTACTTCCAGGGCCTAGAGGAGACTCTCTGGTCTTCATTTTGATACTGAAACTTTGATGAAACCTTCATAGATGGTGCACTGGCATACTCCTAGCCTGATGTGGAAGGGGTAGTCTCAGACTTCAATTTATAGGGGATATGAAGTACCATGGAATACACAGTCTCTATACGGTCATTCAAAGAGTACAATGGAGGCTCTGTTCCACATCAGTGTGTTTTACCAGGAGTGGAGGATGGAGTAAGGGAGATGAAGTCCTGGCTTATAGTCAAAGGTAAGATGCAAGATGTTGGTGAATAAGGCTAAAGAGATAAGGTGGGTCTCTAACTATTTTATTAACTATGATTATTCTACCAAGTTCAACCCTGCCCTGCCTTTTCCTTGTAGTTGTTTGCCAGGATGATGTTGGAACCTTAACTGCAAATTTACCTGCTTTGCAGTGTTTTATTTCATCTCTGCCACAATATTCTATTGTCTGCTTTTTTTTTTTTTTTTTTTTTTCTTTTTTTTTTTTTATAAAAAGCAAGCTAAATATACAATTTGAAGATTTTTTTTTTTACCTATTTCTCTCTATATACAAAATATGCATACATATTACACACACAGAGTCAGATTTTATCACAAAATCTCAGATTGGCAAAAGCATTTAAACATTTAACTCTTATTTATGCACCTAACTCCTATGAATTGGAGTTAGGTGCATAATACCTTTGGGGATATGGCCTGACATTTTTAGGATTTTTTCCCCTTCTAAGACACACATATAGTCACCCTGGTTGTCCATGTGTATCAACCTCTGAAATAATAGGATCTTCCTGTCACCGTAACATTTTTCAGACCTTATTTCACTCCTGGATTTTGCAAGCATTATCAGTGCCTACAGCACAAGCAGCAGAACTTCTCTGTGCCAAATTTCAAAGGTGGCTCTCATGAATGCATAAATCTCCACTGGCTTAGCCTCTGGAGCTTATACCAGTATAAGAACAACCACTTTTCTGCTCCTTTAAAAGTTGCAAGCTCCATTAGCACAGACTATTGAGACGTGCACCTCTAATCTGATGTTCACAAGATTTCTTTGACAGGCTTCTAAGAGAAGTTATAATCAGTCCCTATGTGGGTACCTGACAGAATTTTCAACATTAAAGGAATCTGACTGTGTGTAACTTCATAATACCGGTTCAATGCACATGTTCTCTTCGGTTACTTATACATAAAGTCTATTTAAGTTTTACAAAGCAAGCTACTTTTTTTTAAAGTATGAGCAGAGAAACAATTCACATCAACAAGACAAGCATGCCCACTCTGTTACAAAATCTGATATGCCTAAAATGGCTGACCCAAATGACTTCAATTAAAAAAAAAAAAAAAATTAAAAGGTACCCTTTTTTCTCTCTCTCTCTTTTTCCTTTGCCAGTCACTAAGCATGAGAGTTTTCACGGTTACAGGTCACTTTAGACAGTATGGCCTAAAGTTAGGGACGGCCTGAACTGTAGATTCGCTATGACTGTATTTGTGGAGTCAAATTTATTCCACAGAAAAAGGGCAAGAAAGGCAGAAGTTACGCATCTTATAACTTGCCTTGCTGTACACAGTTCGTCTAAAATCTCATCTTTTCTGTGTTAGATTACAAAACACATTCCAGGGTATATTAAGGCCACATTCAACATGAATATTTTTAAGGGGGACAGATTAGACTAGCACTGTATTGAGAGAGACAATTTTGGGAAATAGTTTTATACTCAGCACACTTGAGCTGCTTTACACTTTCCTGGGAACTAAAATCACTGCTGGAACTAGGAAGCAACAAGTAGTAGGTGCATCTATAATTCAAACCCTAGTAATTTCTCCTAAGCACTTTCTACCTTCAAGGGGAAGGCAGGCTAAAGGCAGCGTCCCACATTCACCTTCCCTACAGAGGCCTGCTCTATAAAATAGAACCACTGAGGCCCTCCTGCTTCAGGGATCGACCACTGCCCTTCCTGTGTTGCACGAACATCATCAACAAAACGTAAACCCTACTAAAAACAGGTAACATCTGCTAACATCCAAGCAAATTAACATTGGGCTGACATCAATGTTAGGGCCCCCTGTGGTCCCACTTGGCTGGTCAGACCAAGGACTGAGCTTGGCATAGGTTGTTGGGCAAAGGTGATTTCAAGCCACATTCTCACTCTGCAGATTCTGGGGCTGTTTGGGCTCTGGTATGGACCATAGTGCTAATTATATTGTCTGCAGATAGCCTTGAGGAACCAATCTCCAGGCAAGGAGGCCATGCCTCCTTTTTCTTGGCCAGGCCCCAAGCTTTCAAAACAGGAATCGGGAGGTTCTGTATCATCCAGTGGCCAGGGAAATGCTCCTAAGCTAACTGAGGGATAGTTCAAGCCATCAGAGCTGCATATAGCATATCAGTGAATTATTGAGAACAATAACAGCCACCATGATAGTCCACAGACTTTTGAGGGGGTTTCATTTTAAGCCCAGAACCTGCAGTCTGGGTGGACCTCTCTGCAGAGACATGGGGCTCTATCATGGGCACTGGGGTCCAGGCACATAGATTCTGTTGCAGGGTCACCTCTCCGATTTGTATGTCTCAGGACAGACACATTATTGGCCAGACTGGTGTTAGGAACTGCACTTTTCCTGCCTCCTAAAACAGACAAGACTGGAAGAAAATAGTTTTGTGTATTTGGATACAAGCAAAAAAACCCAATCCATTTGCGTTCAGTCATTTCACTTCAAACTAAATCCCACCCCACCCCCCTTTAAAATGAAGCAAGTTGCTAGTAATCACTTTTCATATTTGGTTTTCAGAAGTGCTTAACATATAAACCAAAAAGTGCCATCTGGTAACCAGAAGGACCTTTAAATAATCTAAATAGCATTTACATGAAAGCCAAGCCATCTGTAGAGTTAGACAACTTCAGCTTTTACAGCCACAAGAAATCTTTATTAACATAAAAGGGAAATTATAGAAATTAAGTTAAAACAGTAACAAGGATTTGGCAAACAGTCAAAAAAGTCAGGAAATGCTTAGTTAGTGCTGAAACACCATTCTTGACTTTGTGCCTATATATAGAATCAGATGCTGCATAGCAAAAACTTTGCACTCTTCTAATACGATAGGGCAGATTGTGGGGACACAGCTTCAGACTTAACATTTCCTAGCTTTGCAATTTAAGCAGACCCTTGAGCTTATATTGAGATAAGTACTATAATAAATATTCTAATGAACTATTATTTACATGGAGCGCAGTAGGCTCAGGATCAGGCCCTTTACATCCATAAGCTTCTCAAGAGAGAGTCTGAAGGATACTGCTTGTTAGGTTGATTTTTATACTAACCAAAAAATGTCTTAGAAAATGTAGTGCCTCAAACGAAATAAATGAATGGTCTGAGTCCATTACAATGGACAGGTACCTGTGTCACCAGTAGGACTGTGTTGGCTCTTCAGCAAACGGCCAGACAATTGAAATGAATGGGCCTGGAGACCAGGTACCTTTGAAGGAGTCCTAATTGATGGGACAACCTAGGAACTGCACAGTTTTGTGGGAAAGGAATGCCTGCCTATGTGGCATCCATCCGAGGTCTTTCACAGAAAGTGAAATAGAAAATTTCAACAGATGTAAAATATGCAAGCCCATACTATGCTGTCCTGCTCATATAGCCTTGAGAGAGCCAATGGGGGACACAAAGGTCTAGAGGACTTTTTTTTTTTTGGTAACTAAATCATCCTGCCAGGGTGACAAAGGTTTGCCTCCTCACCTAGTGAGGTGGCCCCCCAGACTGAGGGATATCCTGAGATCAATAGGGAAACCCCAGAGATGCCCTATAGCTGCTCCATAGGCTCCTTTGCTCTGCAAAGCAGCACAGCTTCCCAGAGCCCTCTGGATGTACCTAGTCTAATACTTTGAAGCATCTGATAGCTTGGAAAGAAAGTTTATATCATTTAAGAACTGCCTGCTGGATTAGTCCCAACATTATCTAGAACAAGAGCATTCCTCTGGGTTTGCAGAGAAGGTGCTCCCTCCTCCTAAGAGTTTCTCTTTCTTGGCTCCACCCCACTGCCAAGGAGCTCCACCCCCTCCACACTGCAGACATCATGTGTTGGCTCAACCCCTTCTGCATCTGACAGAAGTTTGGCCAAAAAGAGCAGATTTTCTGCTACTTTGATCATTTCCTGTGGTAAAAGTAGAGGGAATGATCTGACCCGGAGTTTTTCCTACTTTTGAAAAATAGCAAGGATTTTCATTTGCATTAGCTGCCTTAAATAGTCAATGCACTTCCTTTTCAGTAACACTTAACTGCTAGTTTACTGGTTCTCTTTACAGTTTTACTTTTTTCTTTTTAAAATCAACAAGCAAGTTGCTCTGATCTCCTAAACTCTGTTGAATCCAAGTCCCATACGTAATCAGTAACAAACGGGATTATAACAGAGAAACAAACAAGGTAACTGCAAACACAGCCAATACGAATGTGACAACTCTTCCCCCCGTTAGAAAAATTCCTACATTTTAAAAATAAGTTTAGTCCTCTTTTGGTGGGGACAGTGTTGTTTTTGGCTAACCCTGTGCATTGCACAATGTGTTTAAAAATGAGTTAACTGTGTTATTAAATACACTTTTAAAATTTATCTACTACGTATGTGACATGCTTGGAAAATTAAGTTTGCTGCTGTCAGAGAAAAAAGTTACATACATCTAACTCAAATGTTGAAATCAAGTGTACCTGCTTGGCTAATGTTACACATGTGTATACTTTAGACAATGAGGGCCTAAAGGATGAAGTCAGCTGATAAGAGACTATAATATTGGCCCTCTCCCATGAGGGGAAGAAGTTATGCACATGGGCTCCTGTAAAAATACTTCCTCCTTTGTCTGGATTTTCTCTGTCTTGGAAAATCCAAAGTGAATCAACAAATGCAAAACTGTTGGAATACTTCCTTGATGCGGCAGATTTGATCCCCCATACAAATGTATTCCAAGATAATTCCCACAATACATGCTCAATTTTTACAAACATGAAACAAAGTTATTTTTTTTAATGTTCTTATGCTTTGTAACAAAACCATGCTTTTTCAATTGAAGTGTGTGTGTGTGTGTGTGTGTGTGATTAGCTCGATGCACAAAGATATCTGTTTACATTAGTTCACATCAAAAGGCTTTTTTCAATTGTTTATGTTACTCTGTATATGACTATATAAATGATTTAAGGGGATACACTCAATCTGGAGGCATGTAACCCAGGTTATCATCAATGGGAATTCTATTCAGGAAAGCAATCAATGAAAGTTTTGACAGGTATTTAAATAATTCATAGTTTAACTTTGGTAAATTCATAGAATTAATTTACCATAACCAGACTTGTTTTAAGCCCCTATTTATTAAATCATAACCTAGCCAACTGTACTTCTCAGGATTTTATTCCCAGGCTTTATTTTATAACACTGGAATAAAAATTCATGCCTCAAAGGGGAAAGTACGATCTAGAGCAGCTTGTTGTTTTACAAAAAACTACATTTTGAAGCAAGATGCATCAAAGAGATGGGGGGAGGGTGGGACTCTGCACTATTATTGTAAAAACAGAAGTAATTTAGTAGACCTCTTAGTGTCAATTTTGTTGTGGTAAGATTTATCTCAATTAATAATATATTGCCTTTTATATTTGGAGGAAATAAGGAAGCTGTGCTGTGTTCTATATAACCTCATTAACAATGTAAAAATGCATCAATATGAATCTAATTATACAGCAGTGCCAAAAATTATTAAGTAAAAACATCAAAAGAGCCAGTGGGATGTTACTTTTCTTCAGATACGCTACAGAGCTGCCCTTCAGAATCTTTTGCTTTTATATCTGGAAGTAGGCCTGGGAAATGTAGGTCACAGTAAATTAAAAAAATATTAGAGCAAGATCATGTCACCAGATACACAGGCACGAGGGACCCTTTGCGAGCAGACATGTCCCGACTTCCACGCGGAAGGGGAGAGATCGGCTTGCCTCATAGCATCATTTTTCCCAGTTCTAAAGGACACTTCTCACTCCGTCTAAGATCTGCGCTAAGGAAATGGGTGGAACCTACTCCTCATCCCCTGTCCATCCCCATAGAGATTAGTCAAAGAAAATAATACTTCCTGAGACTGTTACCTTTCTTATAGAGACTTCCTTCCCCTCTCGGGTCACTAAAGGCACTTGCAAGGAAGGCAAACTACTGTGAAGATGAGCAAGGGGGCCACTGAAATTGCTGACAGTGCAAAGGCACAGGACAGCAACGTTATTCCTGCAGAAGACACACCCTACCATCCAAACGAGTGTGCATGCATGAATGCGTGCATGTGTGGTGGGAGGGGGAGGTAGATAATTCCTCTCCTGGATATTTCTCCCATAGGCCTGACACATGGGACAGGGTTATGAACCAAAATTAGAGCACATAACACCTGAAAAAACTGGGTCAGGTTATACTAAGATAAAGTGCATAATACAACTTGCACTGATATATAACCCCTCTATCTCTACAGCATAAATGGCGCATAGAATAGAACAGGCTTATATTACACAAAATCATTTAGGAAAACACACACAACTGCATTAAATACACACAGGGGACTGCTTAACCAAAAGTGAAAATTATAGCATATAGCAACACAACTTACTGAACTGAAAGAGTTTTAAGAGTTTCAATGCGGGGGGAGGGGGGCATTGTGGTTTTAGGATCCACTGAATTTCATTAAAAGAAAAAGCAAAACCAAACATTTTTCCAAACCCAGAAGTGTCATACATATGTTCACATACATCCAATCTAAAATGACATTTTAGAGTCTATTAGAGCCAACTAATCTTTTACTTACATTTGCAAATAAAACACACTACCTAGCATAAGCCCATACTTGAAACAATAATGCTATAAAAGGGACAGCGCTTCAGTATTCCAGGACTGATTCTAAAGCAGACAACTGCTGTAACTCTTAAAATAAATCATCTACAGCAATGACCCAATGCACAATATTAATTTTAAAAACACGACTGTAGACAATTACAGTGAAATTCCATAGTACTGTTCATAGGCCCAATACAACTCCCACTGAAGTTGGACTGGCCCTTCCAAGAGACTTAAGGCAGTTATGTTTTTGCTCTACCTGCAGCATAAAACTTGCTATGCTTTGAAAAAGACTCAAGTCGAACAGCTACAAATGCAGGCCTCAGTAGGCTCACAAGGCCCAATCCTGCAGCTCTTACACAGCCAAAGTAGCACTGAAACAATGGGCTTGCCCATGATGATAAGGGCTTGCAGTAGAGAGCCCATAATGAGGTCATCTGACCCAAACTCACAAGCTTTATAAAGTCCTTGAAACCAATAACAGGTAAAATACAGTGACACATCTCAAAGATGCAGGAACATCTGATATTTGCAAACCCTCTTTGTGTCACCCAGAATACAACTACCACTTTCCAGATGCATGCTATTAGTACACAGGTTACTGTCCAGCTTTAAAAAATAATAATACAAAGAATTCCTTTTTGGGAAGAAGAGAGTAGGAATAGGGGGAAAAGGGAAAGAAGAAGTATTTGTTAAAATAACATAACTGAATGTAAGTCTGTATGCTGCTCTAATAATTGCATTTGTACCACCCATTCCCTGGGGAAAATGACATACAATGCACGCTGGCCTAGTTGTTCAATTATTCAAGTATTAAGAGATTCACAGAAAGACATCTGAGAAACATAACATTTTAATAGATGAAATAAATACTCCAGTACATGCAAGATAAAAACTGACATTGGAAAAAAAATTAAAATCACTTTTGTTATAGTGTAATTTTTGTTTGTTTGTTTAAACACTCACAGTAGCTTTCCCCCCCCAGCTTGGAAATCAACACATGGAAACATAATCACAACCTCCACTCCTTCCACTCCTACACACCAAATGCACTTCTAACCTAACACTTGATTCAAAAAGAAATCATACAAAGAAAAGAAGTAGCTACATCCATCATCTAGTTGTTGCTGTGTTTTTTTTTTTCAAATATGAGAACTGAGGTAACTTTTTTTTTTTTTCCTGCACAACTGAACAGTAAAAATTTAGAAGGGAAGTTTCGGAAGACAAGACAAGACAAACTTTAAAAACCGCACCCAGCGCGATTAAAGCTTTTTTAGATTTCCCCCCACCTCCCCAGGTAGAAAACTTTTACCAGTTGATATTACCATCTCCTCGCGTTTAGACCTTGTTGAGTAATGGAAAATTTATTTGTGAATAATTGATTAGAGAAAAAAAAAAAAAAAGGGCCCAAATTGGCCACCTTCACTTCCTTCTATATATAGTTGGAGTATGTTGCTTTGTTTCATCACTACATGAAATTAAAGGACTGAGGTCCTCCAAGCAAATTCTTTGGTATATAAAAAAGAAGGGGCTGGGGAGGTGGGATATTATTTTCCTTTAGCCATGACGGGGATCTACACAGGGGTGGGGGAGTTAATTCACAGAATTGGAGTTCACTGGCGGTAAAGTCCTGGGTGAAGATCTTTCTCTTAGTGCCTGAGATAGCAGGTTGCACCCATCCGAGATGGCGCAAGCTGAGTTCCTCAACCTTTCCCTGTAATCGTTCATTTTGGTGCTACTTTCTGGGTGTTGGGCTATATCCCTGAGGCATTGGGTCAGGAGCACACAAGCAGATACCACACTCATGGCTCCTCCTAGGATGGCTGTTTGCACAGCTTTGCCCTCTGGATTAATGGTGGCAGCTTTGCCCAAAAACTGGGGCTCAGTGGCAAAGCCCACCAGAGCATAGACAGATTGCACCAAGGGTCCGCTGAACAGGATGCACCTGTTCCTGGTCAGCTCGCTGGGCGAAGTCTTGACCTCCCTGACGCAGGCCAGGAGGGCAGAGGCGCTGGTGCTCATGCATTTGACACTGAGTTTGAACTGCTCCTTGGCAAACTTATCCTTGGATTTCTCGCTGGCCAGCACGCAAGCATCTGTCAGGAATTTCAAGTTCTTTGACATGTTCTGGGAGACCTCCAGCAGGAGCTGCGGGCTCATGTCCGCCAAAGGGGTGGTCTTCAAGACCCCGCACCCGTGCTCCACCTCGTGCCTCCACCTGGTCACCTTGTAGCGATCCACCAAGCCGGGCATGGCGGGCTGAGCCCCCGGGGTCTCCACGGCCGCCAAGTAGGCGGCGTGGGCAGAGCACTCGGTCAGCGAGACCACCAGCTCCCCCATCTCCACCAGGCTGTCGCCCACCTCCCCGAAGCGGCCCATGTTGAGCTGGCTCTGGACGTCGTGGGTGAGGATGGAGAGCCCCTTGGTGCGGGCGATGACCGTGTCCCTGCACTTCTCGAAGGACTCGCCAAAGACCGCCAGGCTCTCGGTGGCCACCGGCCTGGTCTCGCTGGACAGCAGGAGCAGGTCGGCCACCAGTTGCATCTTGATCTTGCAGTGGTCGCACACAGAGAGGAGTTTCTTCCTCTGCAGCGAGCTGCTGCTGGGCACCTCGCTGGCGGACTTGCCCGAGCCGCCGC
>NW_005842634.1:123040-133761 GCF_000455745.1 Alligator sinensis
GGGCTCGGCCGCCCCGAGCAATTAGGGGCGACGCGGCGCGGGCAGGAGACGGGGACGAGCCGGGGCGAGAGAAGCAGCACAATAGGGACAAGCCTTCCTGCCGCCGTCTCTCCGCAGCCCACCCCGCTGCTCCTCTTCCCCGCCTCGCTTAACCGGCTCCGATGTGGAGCCAGGCAGTGCCCTTGCAGCAGGCCCCGAGATTCATGCTGTCCGCAAAGACGGGGGGGGGTTATTTTTTGAGGTGGAAGTTTGCATCCGAGCTGGCTCGGGGTTGCGCAGCCCCGGGCAGCGGGAGCCTGGAGTAGCACGAGATCTGCAAGGCACAAGGCGCTGAGGGGCAGGCCGCTTCAAGGGGGGGTTGTAACGAGTTGAGGGCCCCAACTCTTCCGTCCAGGAGGAGCGTGCACCCGCTGCAGATGCTTCAGGGTTGTTGTGTGGGTTTTTTAAACCCAAAAGCTTGCTAAGAAAAATGTTGCTGACTATTTAAGTTGGTCTAATAAAAGATATCGGCTTCACCTGAAGAACCGTGTCTGCCTGTGTCCTTAGACCAACACGGCTCCCCCTACACCCCAGTGAAAAAGAGGCTTGTGTAAAACTCGGCGTCAGCAGAACGCGTCCGGGTGGGTTTGTAGCCTCACCGATCACAAGGGGTTTTATTTAAACGTGTTTCGTAAATGTAAACGTGGCCCTGTGTGCCTGTAGCCATAAGTCAGAAACCTGCTTTGGTGCTGAGTGAAAATTAAATATCCAGCAGTTGGTATTGAACAGAACGGGTTCAGTGGAGAGCACGGGTGAGCGAGACCCGCTGTATCGTCATGCTAAGTTTTTTGGTGGGGCAGTGAGACGCGCCAGGCATTCTCCCTGCCACGTTTCCGTTCCAGAGGTCGAGGGCCCCATGTAAAGATGCTTGTCATGAGGGAAATGTTAGGCCAAGAAAAGTTGGGAGGTTAAATAACAACACCGTGCAAATGACCGGTACCTATGCACAAACAAAATACACCCTCTTTTTAGCACTTCGTTGGCCATTTCTAGAGGGAACGTTACATTTGAGTAGAAAACGGTAGTGAATAAAGGGGAGTTTTTACATTCCATAAGCCAGAGTTACACAACTTCAAAAAGGATGTGGAGAAGCTTGAGAGAGTCCAGAGAAGAGCCACGCGCATGATCAGAGGTCAGGGAAGCAGACCCTACGATGACAGGCTGAGAGCCCTGGGGCTCTTTAGCCTGAAAAAGCGCAGGCTCAGGGGTGATCTGATGGCCACCTATAAGTTTATCAGGGGTGACCACCAGCATCTGGGGGAACGTTTGTTCACCAGAGCACCCCAAGGGATGACGAGGTCGAATGGTCACAAACTACTTCAAGATCGTTTCAGGCTGGACATAAGGAAGAACTTCTTTACTGTCCGAGCCCCCAAGGTCTGGAACAGCCTGCCACCGGAGGTGGTTCAAGCGCCTTCATTGAACACCTTCAAGATGAAACTGGATGCTTATCTTGCTGGGATCCTATGACCCCAGCTGACTTCCTGCCCTTTGGGCGGGGGGCTGGACTCGATCTTCCGAGGTCCCTTCCAGCCCTGATGTCTATGAAATCTATGAAACTTTTAGCCATTGAAATTCAGTTGCAGTGAAGGGATTTCTCTGAACATAAAATTGGTATAGTAAATGGACTAGGCCCGATTTTGTATCTGTCATGTTCTTCATTTTGCCACTGCTATTAATTCAGTAAAGGAAGGTAACATTGATGCTAAAGCAAAGTAATATTAATAGCACTTCTTGACTTCTTCCCTATCATTCTTCCCTTCTTGTAAGTTAAATTCTCTGTTCTATATTCTGCAGTTTATTCTGCAAAGTAACCAAAGCTGCCAGATACACGTCTAACTAAATGCATTGGTCCAGATTCTCATTTAGACTCTGGTCCTTTTATATTTCTCCTGCTCCAGTAGAGTAAAAAGGATCATGATGTAAAGGAGAAGACATATACCTGTGTTCAGTCCAGTACTTCTTTAGCACAAGAGTGGCAGAGATCAAGCACTGTAAACATAGACCTCAGTTGATCTTCAAACATTTGCTTAGATTTTCATCAGCTGACGGAGTGCACACCTGGCTTTTTTGACTCCCACGATCATCTTTATTTGAGATTGATGTCAGCAGGATGGACACAGTCCTGAAAGTAATTATGTTAACAGGATATACTCGGTTTTGGAAAAAAAATACTGTTGCTGTAGAGTCAGTGAGGGCAGCGAATACACTGTGTTTGGGTGTGTCTGAAAATATGGTGTTTCTCCACCCATTTCTTTTAATAGTGACGGGGGAAGTTGTATTTGCTTTTACCAGCTTATAGGATTTATAAGGAAGATCATCATTTGAGGCCAGTGCCAGCAACTGCTTTCTAAAATACTATACATCAGTATGGTGCTAAATTCAGACTAGCCTGAAAAGTACGAGTCAGCAACCAACCGATTCTAAATTACTTTCTATTTTAAAATGCATCCAGCTCTGTTCTAAGCCAGATTGATCGGTTAAGATCACGCTTTATTGAAATATGAAATTAGCTGATGAGGATTAGACAAATTCAAAAGAATCTTTGAAAGTTTGTTTTTTTTTAGTTATACGCATTACACTGATGCAAACATGACATTTGTCCACGCCCTGGCAGAAAGCGGTATCGCGTGACCCCCTACAATACATCTTCACCTCTAGGGTCTCTGGCCCTGATTTCCGAATACATTTGTGTCTCTCCCCCAAGCCAAAGCAGAAGGAATTGGATAGAGCTTGGCGGTAAGTCCCGTACAATTCTTCCTCCCAGATGCCAGCATATGTTTGGCTTGTTTATACTCTGCCAATTCCTCACTGCCTAAAAGGCCTGTGATTCCATTAGCAATCTGCACAATCATCTCCTCTTAGCTGCCCCTGAAAACTGACCCAGTTCTCATCAGCTTCAGTATTGGTTACCCTGCAGTATGGTTTTGATAGCCTGTTTCCAAATCACTTGTTTGGTTTCCCCCAGGGTGGGGGTGGTGGGGATGTTCAGCTTGTCTTCTTACTCATGTCTGTAATAGGGGATGGGTCTCTGGAGGCATCTGTGATTGAATCCTCCTCCCTGAGTTCCTCTTTTATTGCTTCTGTAGGCACCATACACTCTGCACAACAGCATTGATTGAGCTCTAACATTGTAAACAGAGACTTTGATTGATCTTCAAACAGGTTTGTTTACTCAGATTTGTACTGGCCTTTTGACTGCCCAGTCATCCTTACTTGAGAATGATCTTACCACTACCAACAGTTTTGAAAGGAAACTTACTGTAAGCTTGGCCTGTGCAGGGGCAGGAGGAGCACAGACAAAGAGTTTTAAGTGTATCCAAAACCTTGTATGATGGTTCGTCACCTCTTCTCTTCCTGGTGCCAGTGGTGGGAGCCTTACTTTCACCAGCACTCTCTAGGATAGTTATGATTTGGACCTCAACATTTTGTCTTAAAAATAGAGTCATATAAAGAGAGATCCGCAATATATGCTAAATGGCTTTGCTCCCTTGACATTAGGGAAACTATATTTGTTTACGCCAGTTGAGATTCAGACCCAAACATTTTTATGATCCAAAAGATGTATCTACATTGTTCAAAAGGAAATGTTTCAGTTAATCAACAGTGTCTTTTGGGGGTCCTCACACTGTACACTCCACCTTCCTTCCAAAGATAACCTCTGCACTGGTGTAGAGTCCAAAGAAGAACTGCAGACTTTTCCAGCAGTCCTACAATTTGATAAGTAGAGATACTATACCTCCTCTTGTGCTTCATACCGCGATTACTAGCAGTGGAAATCTGGTGACAGTGCTTGACTTCTGCTTAGCATGCATCTCAAATAACTCTCAGGACTGAAAACTGCTTAGATTGCCACATAAAAGAGATTAACTACATTTTTAACATGGATTAGCGTTATGTGCAGAGCAGTGCTCATTTACCTGCGTGTGCTCTTCTCTTTGGTCACTTTGATCCTTCCCTTTCCTTGTGCTTAATACAACAAAAATGCAAGATGAGTTTGGTTCCCCCTTTTCCACCTCTGCAAATCTTCTGATCCTATTTTTTAGTTAATATCTTTAGATCAAGTTGGATTTCCACACTGTAGAACCTGGACTTTTTATTGTTTAATAAAACTTTTTTTATGAAGGAAAGATTAATTCGAGAATGAGCTATAATCATTTCATGAATACTGTATGTGACCTGGTAGGTGAGAAAAACATTAAGACTTCGGTGTAAATGTCTTGATCTAGTTTAAGAAGCAGCAAATAGCAAGACAACTCAGTGGATAAACTGCCTCTTTCCAAATGGCTATGGTGATAATTATAAGATAATTGCATACTTCTAGGCTTATAGACTGATTTAATCACAAGCTTGTAGACTGATTTGTTTCTGTTAAATTCTTTCTTCTCTCACAGGTTTTGGATCTAAAGAAATGTTTTGTCTTAGGGAAGCTATCTGGTCTCTGCTTACCACTGCCTTGTTTCAGAGGTGGAAGAGCTTCAGGTCTTATCTTAAGTGAGGTCTGGTGAAGTAATCACTTTTGGCTCACAAGCTAGTCTGAGAGGGGAAAATTATGGTTCCCTCCTGAGAGGCAACCACCTGAGAGCTGGAGCAGATGCATTCAGAAAGAACAGGAGGAAGGCAGGTAACAGTCGGCATGATAGAAAACTACACATACTACATATTTTGTTTGTTTTTACAGTGTTTATTGTTCATATTTTAAAATAATTTTGCTATGTCTTATGTGGGTTTTAATGTCAGAGCTTTTAAGGACCAGGTTAAACTTTCAGTGGTTTGAGAGATGTTAGTTTCTGTATTGTATTATCCAGCGTACAGTATATGAAGTAGGAGAATCAGAATGAAAGAATAACCATACAATGGGTGAAATATTAACTCCTTAGCTCCTGTTGCTTCTCCCACTACCCAGATTACTATAACTGGCAGAGAGTAGAGTGCTTTGTGTTCCTTTGGCCCATACTCTGATTTCCCGGATATACTCTCTCATTTCCTCCCAGTCGTTAGTGTGGGTCTTTCACACTATATGAAGGAGAGAGATGTTTTATTAAAAAGACATTGCAGCTGCAATATGGTTGTTCAGTTTTTTGACAGAGGGCAGGATGCCTTTTCTATGATGATCAGCTCTAACAACCTCAGTCTGAGCTAGAAACAGAAGACTTTTTTCATTTGGGCCTGTTCCTCTGGTTCATTGACTTGGGTGCTGCTCTTGCAAGCTCCTTTGACTTGCTGGCCCTCAAGGAGCCTGTTTGATTTGGATTTGAACATTGCAGCAAACCCCAAATCTGACAGACAGACACTTGTTCCACATTAAGTACCTGTGTGTTTCTATGTTCCCTTTCACATATGCTACTTCATGAGGTGAGTACCCAAGGGGTGGGAGGTATAAAATGGTTGCTTTTGTTTTCCCTCCTTTCCTTGCACACTAAACTACACTAAATACAATCTTGCCCTGTGTGTTTAAAGACACAGATTAGTTTGAAATTCAGAAGCACTTTATAGAGGAACAGTTGTGAATACCATTGATAAGAATGGTCCAGCATAAACAGGAATCCCAGACCCTCCCTTCAAACCCTTAGGTCTGTTTTTGTTAAGATCAAAAGGCGGCAGAGTATTCTGAACAAAATGTGCAGAGGCCCACCCTTCCTGAATTGCAATTTTGGTACTGTGTTGTGTCCTGCAGCTGTAAAGCTATGAAAGAGTTTTTTAATGTATAGCACTGGACAGTTTAATAAACGTTTTTCCACAGGATCCCTGCAGGGCTTCTCTGATCTTGTACTCTCCCCACATTTCGTGTGTGCGCGTTCTCTAAGGAGAGCTGCTAATCATTACAGGATTAATGTTGGCACCTTTACTTGAACTGAATAATACCTTATTCTATAAGTATGCCTACTAAAATCAATGGAACAACTTGCAGAGTAAGGTATTACTTATACTGTGTCTGGGTCTCAGAATCGGACTGTGAATTAAAATCAAACTGATTCCAAGATTAATTTCACCCGGGTTAGGAAGTTAGACTATCCATACAGTCTCTGGAGGAAAATATTCATCTTATTCATTTACCCATATTCTGTTCCTAAGAAGCTAACTTGAAGCTACATGCTGAATGTGTGGGTTTAACCAATGAAAATGGTATCAAAATCCTGAGAGTAGTATTAACTACAGTGTTTCAGAGCTTAAAGATAATAGTATCAAGTTGCACTCCAATGCAGCACTCATAGATTTTATACACTATGGAATCTGATCAAATTGATGGATGCCAGTGATAAAATTGGCATCCTATCCCCCAGTAGAGATTGGTTTAGTCAGTCAAAATGCAGCTTATCATGTACACACACATATACAGAGTAATATCATTTTACAGTTAAATGTAGAGGTGTGGCCAAATCTATTTCTTCCTATCTGGATAACCCTGACTTTTGAAGAAGTCCATATTTGAATCAGAGCTCCATGTTTGACTCAGAATAAAGCCTTTAATCTCAGTTTATCCCAATTTTGGAGAAATCTGGGTTCAGATCTAAATTTTATAGCTTGATCAAACACCTTCAGGTTTTTGTTTTCAAAAAGTGAATCTAAATGTTGTATACACTTGTATGTATCCAAAAGTCTGCATTTGCACAGGCAGACAGCCTTTTGTATGTGTAAAATGTACAAGATCATAGTTGTGGGAGGCAATTTTTTTTTTAATTTGGCCCTCTGCAGGATTTTATGATTGAACATTTATAGAAGACAAATTACTCCTCATCAACCACCCAGGATATCCCAGTCTTCTGAGAACTGCATAAGATAATGCTTTTGAGCAAAATAAAGACTACTCCCAATGCCCCAACATCCTGAATCATGTTTAATTATGAGGGCTTTTTGGGTGGGGACTTTTTTTCTATTTGTTAACGTTTTACAGGACCTAGCACAATGGGTTCTGGCCCTTAACTGGGGCTTCTATGAGTTATTGTTATATTAATTGATAAAATTTTACTTCATTATCGGTATAACAGGAAACTACCAGGCCTTGGCTACTTACAGTTTTTGAAATCCCTGAAAGACTCCTCCATGTATAATACCTGATTCAATTAACTTCTTAAGTCCTTTTCCCATATCTACCATACCATGGATCAAAGAATTTCATCTGATCTCTCTCCCTGGGGAATGTGTCATTCCAAGAAGAGCAGGACTGAGGCACTTGATTTCTCCAGTAGCAGAGAAGTTCAGAATATTTCAGCAAAAATAGAATTCCCAGAGGGAAAAAAGATGAGTTCTAAGGAAAATGTTTCTGTGTTGTAACTGGCTGTACCGAACATTAAATTTCCCACCTAAAACAGAAATACAAAGCAGAGAGACAAGAAGGTTGAAAGTCTCGGTGAAATTGGCAGTCAGAGTGCAGGAAACCAACACCAGACATAGGCACCGTGGAAGTCCCACTTCACCGTATTTTGAAGTTTTAAGTGGAGCATCAGGCATGTTAGGGTTTTGTACTGGCCCCTGCACTGGTTTCAATATCACCAAAAAATCATACAAGCCACACATGGCAGACTTCATTTTCTCTCTCCCAAGTTTATGACTGATCTTTGGGATTCAATATGGCTGGGTTTTTTTAATCTCCTGATTGTCAAAGCATCTGTCCAAGAAACAACTGCCTCTTCTACAATGAAGCCAAGCTCTTTATTCTTTCCAAACTCTGGTGTTTAGGGACATGCTGAAAAGCCTAGCATAAATGGATATTAGATCTACTGTCCTTTGTGTGCAGTGTAAAGAGGTAAAACTGGTTTCCAACAGCATGAAAAAGCGAGTACAAAGTCTAAGGTTTTTCTGTCCAAACAAAACCTGAAAACAAAACAGAAAGGCTTTTTTGAATGTGTAGGAGACTGAGGGGGTGTGTGTGTGGGTGTGGTGAGAGGGGTGGGGGAAGATGCAGTCTTTGTTCAGCATAACCCCCCACCCACCCAGATTTTAAACTTTTAGCTCCTCAGAAACATGCTTTGTGTAGAATATTTTGCACATGTAGCAAAGGCACAATGCTAAAAATGTGGGTATACATTTTAAAATTTAAAAAGACTGATGAAAGAAAACAAAGATTTTCCTGGAGGGGTAGAGAGGAGGGAAAGGAGCAGGGAGAAGTTTTAGAACACTTAGTCTTCACAGAGATCTACTGCCTGATCCTCCTCATTGTGCTTTATATGCCCAGATGAGGTAAATATTTGCAAAATCTGAAAAGTCCCTCCCTTAGCTTGGCAACTGGAAAACTAAGGATAAAGCCTGACTGCAGCTGTATCAGCAGCTATACAGCTGCACATGTTTTCTGGTGCAAGTGCATTGGGCTGTCTGCTGTTGGGTAGAACATAACCATCTTGTTCCCAGCGGTCAGCAGTGAAAGTATCTTCTTTTTATTATTTTTATCTGGTACCTGTTCTCTGATATAAAAATGTTTAGACCACTTGCCTGCAAGAGACTCCTAAAAATACTTTTGAGCAAGATGATTCTAGATTTACTAGCATGTTCATGTGTAGATTTTGTAAGTCCATGTGATTTGAAGAGCATAAAATAACTAAACTTACACAAATAAAAGTAAGCGAAATAAATTAGAAGCTAAATTTTAAAAGTATGCACATGTGTGTGAACAGTACATATTTATGATTGTATTGCCCTTGTTTTTCATTAACATTGAAGAGAAAATTCATGAATAATGAAGCTCACTCTAAAGCCCGTCCTGCAGCTGACTCCATGAAGACCACCATTGGTTTCTATCAGTGCAGGTGTCTACCAACATAGAGAGAGTTCCAAGATTGGAGCCTAGTAAAAGAAACACTCTTTTCCCGAGATTTAGAGTACAGTATGGGAATGCTTTTATATGTGAAAAAAGAAATGTCTAATTGTCTTGTGCACTGCTGGATACACAGAAGCACTTGCTTTACTTGCACAAGTGGTTCCACTTAAATAGATCAGACTACTTAGGTAGGGCGAGTGGGATTTGGCCCTACATATGGAACAAAAGCACCAGAAGTTAAGCAAAGATAAAATAAAGAGTCCACTGTTTGTTTGTTTATTTATGAAAAAGGCATTATTAAAGAAACTAAGTTAAATGAGTTTTTATTATTTGCATACAAAAAAATCCAGTTACAGGCCCAGCTTTCTGAAATGTGAATGTTTAGTCTGTAGATGTTAATAATATTTTCAGTAAGTGTGTAAATGCCTTCCAGCACTGAGAATGTTACTGGAATCATCTGTAGCAAAGACAGCATTAATGATGGTAATCTGATATTCCATGCTTAACACATTGAGTGGGAAATCTGTGAACAAATGCATTCATTAGTAATTTATGGAATACCTTTCTGAGGCGGTAGCTAAGTCAAATAGTGGCTTGGTTACTGTTCATTTAAAAAGTCACAGGAATAGGCTTATGGTCTAAACATTCTAGTTTGTTATGCACATTTGCAGTAGTTTCCAGAATATTATAAAATAATAACTCATTGTATGGTTGTTACAGGTATAGCTGAGCTATCCTGGGTGCTGTAACAGGTGCAGATCTTGGATCCTGCATGCTCGTAGGCTTGCTAGCTGTGGGAGAATCCTCAAGCTGTGGGTATCCTGGCATGCTAATCCTTTGGCTAGCAGTCCTTCTTGAAATACAGGACTCAACAGTCCAATTGCCTAGGATTTGAAATAGGTGCTGGCCTTTTCTGTGCCTCCCCAGACTTCCACTGAAGCTATCAAACCTCCAGTTATTGTTTCATTCTTCATAGAATATGTGAAGGTTGAAACAAGGAACACAGACTTTGCAAAGCCATTTCTAAGTCATCACACTTTACTCAGAAAGCCAAGAAATACGCGGATTTATGTAAAACTAGCAAAACCCTTCATCCCATCAGTGTCCTCCCCGCTCCGAGAACCCTTGGGGTTTTGGACAGCCCTTTCAGATCCTGTCCTGACCGTGCAGTTCTGCACTCTTATTTTGGTCTTTTCCAACATGCCAGCAAGAAGGCCTAACACAATGAGATTATGAACTGTGACTGGCACCAGAACAACAAATAGTCAAAGTTCCAGTTCCCTGTTTCAGGTGACACCCCTCACATGGCTTCAGGTCCTTTAAATAGTGACAGATTTTGATATCTTCCGTGTTACGGTGGCATAGAGCAATGTAGCTGTGATGGTCCAGAAATTGTGTGAGAGGCAAGGATTTCTTAGGTTGATATCTTTTATTGGACCAACTGCATAGTTGGTCCAATGAAGGATATCACCCTAAGAAATCCTTGCCTCTCTCTTAAAAAGCAACTTGTTACTTGCATGTTGTCCTGAACTGCTTTCCTTTGAATGGAAAACCACCCAGATTCAGTCAAGTCATTGATGTCCACTGTTCACCCTCTGCTTGGACATCAGAACATCTGTGAACACCTCCCAGAATCTCAGTCCAAAATGTAAAAAAATGCAGGAGACGGCACGGCATATTTTGCACCCTAAGGAAAATGGCATTCTCGAGCCATCAAGTGGGCAGATAGCTGCAGGCCTACAAGGTCATAATAATGTGCTTTCCTGCTTCCCCAAAGGTTACTAGCAGCTGGAAGAAATCCCTCGCCCAGGAAATAAGAAAATCTCAGTGTTGTCTCTTTGTGGAAGCCAAGTGTGTAAGAGGGGCTCAGCTTTAGCCATCTGCCAGTCCCAGTCTAACCTGGAGTTGTCTTTTTGGAGCCTTCTGC
>NW_005842634.1:133792-135469 GCF_000455745.1 Alligator sinensis
GGGGTGCAGAATATCAGAATTGCCATTTACTGGATCAAACCATAGGTCCATCTTGCTCAGTGGCAGAGAATGGAGGCTGAAGGGGAGTGAACTGGGTATGACCAGGGTTTGTTTTTTTTTTCTACTGCTTCTCTCTCACTTGCAGCTTCCAGCATTTACGGTCTAGGAAGTTCTAATTCAGAGGCTGCCCTTCACTGCCCTGCTCCATAGCTCCTGATGCCCCTTTCCAGCAACAATTTGTCCAATCCCTTTTTTTGAATCTGGCTAAACTCTCAGCTTCCACAACATTTGGTGGCAATGAGTTCCACACTTTAATGTCACACTGGGCGCATCTACATGTGCTATTAATGGGATTGAATAAACTCTGGCACAGTTCATACTGGAGTTTATTGCTTCTGGGTGCTGTATTTACATGTACACTTGGGACAACAGCACGTTGAGCCAGGGCAGAGCTGCCCTGGGTGGCAGGGGGTCACGGGGCTCAGCCTGCCAGCCCAGGGCTGCTCCGACCTGGCTCAATGTGCTGTGGAGGGGCTGGTTAGGGCACGAGGGTGCTCCAGTCCAGGGCTGGCCAGCAGGCAGCCCACACACTGAAGCACTTTCTCAGTGTCTACACGTGTCATGGTGCTGCAGGATAGTACTGCTGTACTTTTTTTAATCAGCTTCCACAGCATTTGGTGGCAACGAGTTCCACACTTTCATGATACACTGGGCGCATTTATATGTGCTGTTCATGCAACTGAATAAACTCTGGCACAGTGCACGCTGGAGTTTATTGCTCCTGGGTGGTGTTTACATGTGCACCTGTGAACACAGCACGTTGAGCCAGGGCAGAATAGTACTTGCCTATTAAGCCGCAATAAGCTAATAAACACCACCATAGGTTAATGCTTGTAAACACACGTGTTAACCTACGGTGGTGTTTTTTAGCTTATTGCGGCCTACTAGGACCACGTGTAGATGCTAAGACTTCACTGCTGAGCTAACACGGCAACTCTGCAGTAAGCGTCTGGTGTAGACGCGCCCACTGCGCAAGAAAGATCTTCCTCTTGTTCGTTTTAAACTTACTACCTACTTGATCATTTTGTCGTCGTCCCCCCCCATAAACCCGACAACTTTCTTGCTCCCATTGAGCCTTTTTGCAAACCCTCGTCATGTCCCCCCTCTTCTAAACCAAACAGACCAAGCCTCTTCAGTCTGTCTTCGTACTGCAGCCTATCCTCATCCTCATTGCCCTTTTCAGGACCTCTCCTAGCTCTTCCATCTCCCAGAGCTGTGGACCCTGCATCGATAAAGCCAAAGTAGCACGAGGCGCCTTTCCCTGTGCTTTACACCTCCTTTTTCATCGTCCCTAGCCACTTGCCTGCCTGTCACAGGCTGGGCGGGCGGGCAGCCTAGAGGATGTCCAAGCTTTCTGCTACTCTGTCCTCTATCGATACAAAACCTTGAAGAAAAAACAGAGGCTATTAAGGCGTCTGGTTTCTTTTGAAGAGCAAAACAGAGGACAAAGGCGTTGGGTTTTGTATGGATAGAGGACAAGCAGACCATGCCCTACGATGGCCACCATAGTGGCGGGGCTGCTCAGCTCTGCAGGGCAGTGTGGGGGTTTGTTAGTTACAAGCAGTGCCTCTCTCCGCCCGCGGCACCGCACGTGGGGACGGCCGGCAGGGGGCGCGC
>NW_005842634.1:135645-143265 GCF_000455745.1 Alligator sinensis
CGCCCTGGCCGCCAGCCCGGGCCGGGGGCCTTTTCCCGCCGGCTGTATCCGCAGTGTTTGCAGGGCGGGGGGCTGCGGGGCGCGGGGGGGACCGCGCTGCCTCTGCCCGCGTTTCTCCCGCTGGTCTTCTCTTGGCCGCTTGTCCCGTCCCGTCGTCGTCTTTGATTCTGCCTTTCCTCCTCCACCCTCTCTTCCCCCCGTTTATGTGTGTCTGTCTCTGTCTTTCGCGCGCTTCCCCTTGTCCCTTCTCCTGGCTCGGCGCCTGCGGGTTTTCTTGCTGCTGTCATCGTCACCCGTCTTCCCTTTCTTTCCTCTTCGTCTGCTTTGTAAACTCTGCCGAACTTTTCGATGGTACGTCTTCAACTAAGGCTTTTCCAAAACATTGCATTCAAGGATTTGAAACCGTCCGGAGCGAAAGACGCGTCGCTCTCATGCACCCGGTTGCATCGGGCGCTGAGCCGCCGTGTAGGGCGCTGGCTTCGTGGTCGCCTTTCACCAGGATTTTGCAGGGGAGGAGAAAAGGCACTGGCTGCATGGAGGGGTTGTTTGCTTGGTGTCCTTTACACGAGTGGTTCTCAACCCGTTCAGCCTCGAGGCGCCCCCTTGTCAGACTCGCGGCGCCCCTCCCTAACTCCTGTGGATTGAGTGGCTTTCCACTTCAAAACGAATGTATTAATTAATTGTAGGGCCCCCCTGTTTGCAGAGGCGGCAGGCAGCTGGAGCAGGAGAGCAGCTAGGCAGGGAGAGTCTGAGCCTCCCTTTATCTGCTTATGTCCTCACACCTGAAGCCCAAGCCTGCTTTTATTTGCTTATCCCACACTTCCTTTGAACCCCCCAGACACCTGTGGTTGGTCTAGACCATTGATGTTTTTCAGCCAGGGTGCCAGGGCACCCCGGGGTGCCACCATATCCTCCAAAGGATGCTGCCAGGTGAGAGGAGATAAGCAGATAGATTAAGCAGGTAAATTCAGGTGCTCAGTCTTTCTTTTGCCTGGATGATTCCCCACCCCCGCTGCCTGCTCCTTCTGCAAGGAGGTAAGCACTGTAATATATAAATTAGTTTCTGAAATTGGTGCCATTCAGTTCACAGAAGTTTTGGAGGGTGCCTTGAGTTCACTGAGGGATACGTCGGGTCCAAAAAGGTTGAGCACCACTGGTCTACACCAGATGCCTTGCAAAAAACAAACCTTGTTAGAAACGAGATTAATATTTAATTCACGGTTAAACCTTAGCTTTACCCTTGGTTTGAAGTGTTCAACATGACTAGTTAATATTTCATTTTTGTGAGCTTTAAATTTGTCTATACCTGTGATGACTAACAGGAAGCACTGGAGAGCAGGAGCCTGTAGTGGCTGCCCCCATACACTTTGGAAAGCTAAGAGGACTTCATGTGCACATTCACCACAAAACCTCCTCATGGATACCTGTACCTGTGTAGATCCTCAGAGCTTAGAGGGCTTTAAAGTAGAGGTACACCAATGTATCAGATCGGTGTAGCCGATAATATCACCGATACATGCCACATGCATGTGTGCAGCTGCAGCATGTATACGGCCAGGAATGCAGCCTGGCAGCTTGGAGAAGAGGGGGAAGAGGTATGGGTGGGGGCAGATCAAGTTGTGGGAGGGAGTGGGGCAGGGGCAGGTGCTGCCCAGCCAGGGTGTTGAATGCAACCCCAGGAGCGGGATGGAGCTGCAAGCAGCTGTTGCAGGGGGTGGGGAAGGGGCACGGCTCCCAGTGAAGCTGAAGCTAAGGACTGGAGCTAGAGACTATGCTGGCCTCTTCCCAGCGGGCAGGGGCTGGGCTGGTGCTGGGTTCCAAGCAAGTGGGAGTGGGGTGGGGTGGGCAGCCACAGTGCTGGGAGGGGTGCCTATGGGGTGGGCTATAGCCACCCCAAAATTCCCCATAGCCACCCTTCCCAGCGCTGTTGGTGCCCACCTCAGTCCCAGCCCTGGCCCAGCCTCCCTACCTATAAGAGGCTGGCACAGCTCTGGACCCCAAGCCTGCAGCAGGCAGCCTGCCCTTGCCCTGCGCACAAATCCTGGAGGGCACATGATGCCTCCCTTAGGGATGCACACAGCGCAGCAGCAAGGAGCTGCCTGTGGCTTCGTCGTACTCCCAGAGTCGCATTCATCTTTGTTCCTGCACCCCTATTTCAAAGGTTGTCATTGATGATGACTTTCCCTCTGAAATGTACCAGGCAAGTCTCATCCTGGTCTGCAGTGCGCTCAGGCCTTACTTTGTGACTGAAAGCAGTAGTTCTCAACCTTTTTTAGATCAAGGTACCTCTCAGAAAATGCCGTCTCTTAGCTTTCACTCACTTTTTACAAAAAGGTAATAGGGAAGGGGTTTTTTTGTTGCAAAGAGCATGGCCCGCAAAAACTAGGAATGTTTTTGATGCTGTGCATTCCTACTGAAAATCTCTGGGTTTATCTTGTAAATCTTTGTACATGTAACAGTGCCAATATTATGTTGCACTCTTAAAAGGATCCTGTGGCACCTTGACTGAGAATCACTTAAAGGAGCAAAGTAACTGCTAGCTTCATGCCACTCAGGCGTTCTCCTTTGCAAAGAGGGGGATCTCCAGCAGCCCCGAGAAGCATGCAATGGAATGGAGCCCAGAATCTGTCCCAGAATTCTTTCCAAGACTAAATTCATATTCTTTAAAACAGTTCATTGTTAATGCACTTATTTTAAACTTCAGAGTTGCCCATGCTTGACTGAGCTAAAAGCATAATTGCCAGTGTCCCTGGCTAACTTTGCATTATTTCTATAGAAATACAGTATGCGAAAATTGGTAATGGAGAGCTGGTCTGTGGTGTGAGTCCCTGTGAGAGTCAGGAAGGAGTCTTGTTTGATCCATTTAATGCTTTCTCTCTGGATTTCATTTTCATGCATGTCTAGTGGATTCATGTCAAACAAAATTCAATTGCTGCTTTTCCTTTCACTCATTTAGTCTGCATTACAAACCATGTTTTAAGTAGTTTTACCATATGTCTTTTACAAAGCTTTCTGAAAAGTCTTCAAGTGGTGATGTGTCATATAGAGAAGCTTTCAATCACTCCTTGTGGCTGTACTTAAAGCGGTACGGCTTCGTGAACACTTATACCAGAGGCAGGCAAAGTCCAGTCTGTGGGCTGGATGCAGCCAGCAGTGGACTCCATTTCCCAGCAGCTCCTGCCTATGTGGCTGGAGCCGGTTTCCATGGAGACCCAAGCAGCGGGGGCTGGGTTTCCATAGAGACCAGCCCCAGCCCTGCTGACAGTGCGGGGAACTGCTCCAGGGCCGGGCTGGGATCTTGCAGTGTGGTGATAGGGTGGTCCAGAGCCAGGGCAGAGCCACAGTCTTCAGCCTGCATGGTCCAGGGAAGGGGCATGCAGGCAGCAGGTCGCAGCTGTGCCCCAGCTTCTTGCTGTGGTGACAGCATGGTCTGGAGCTAGGGCAGAGCCACGATCTTGAGCCTGCATGGTCTGGTCACGGGCATGCAGGCAGTGGGTCATGGCTCTACCCTGGCTCCTTGCAGCAGTGACAGTATGGTCTGGAGCCAGGGCAGTGCTGCGAACTGCTGCCTGCACGCCCCTGCCCGGACCGCACAGGCTGAAGATTGTGGCTCTGCCCTGGCTCTGGACCACCCTGTCACCACTGCAAGATCCCAGCCTAGCCCCAAAGCAGCTAGCACCCCTGCCTGCGCTGCTGGGGCTGATCTCCACGGAAACACAAGCCCCGCCAGCTCCTGCTGGGGTCTTCATGGAAACTGGCCCCAGCCACATGGGCAGTGGCTCCTGGGAAATGGAGTCCGGCTACCAGCTGGATTCACCATTTTGCTCACTCCTGACTTACACTTTTTCTCAACCATTCATATTAATAATGTGTGTTGTTACTAATGCCATCAACAGTTTGTGCTACAGTAGGATTAAATTAGAACTATTCCTAGCTTCCCATTTCAAACGTGCAAAATAGGCTACATGTCTGCTGATCAAACTAAATTTAAAATAGTATCAAATTGCTTTTATTTCTTGTTCAGCAACATAATGCTTTACATTTTCACAGTGCTTTACAAACGTGACCTTTCTCAGCATTCCCACAAAGAAAGTGGTGGTCCGTTTCTTCAGATGAAGGACAGGGAGAATGGAAAAGAATGGAATTGAATATTAAACTGATCTTCATTGGGGTCTCACTTCTAAATCACTTTAGGGGGTTTTAAAAGCACATGTATAACTTAATGCTCTTCAGTGAGTCACTAGCAGAGCTGGGATTATGGCTGAAATTTCTGGCTCTGCTCAATCAGAAAACAGCGTTTCCACATAAACATAAATGTGTCTAGCTCATAAGTTTTATACAAAACAAGTGAATAAGAAAAGGCTTAAAATAAAAGCTCTTTATGAAGGAACACTGATCCTTCAAAGTGAAAAATTGCAGCAGGGTTTTGTCAAAGCAAACAAAATGAAAATTAAATTAATCAGAAAGCAAACAAGCACGACCTGTTTGACAGTGGAAGCCAACTCATCCTACATGACCCTTTTCAAGGATAAGGCAGAAGACAGAGCAGGATGTCACCTTAGAGAATCTGAATAATTAGGCTCTCACTTCTGAAAGGTTATGCTTTTCTGAACCAGTTAGGCTCCAAGGTGCCACTCTGCCTTGCTTCAGAGTAACACAGCAAACTAACCCTCTTCCAAGGATAAGTCACGCACCAATATTATGTAATACCAGTCCCAGTTTGTTTGTTGCTTACAATTTAACACCACTGGTTATCTATTTATCAGTTAAATGCAGGCACTGCTTGAATGTATAGCATCTTTTAGCTTTGCTGTCCATCTTTAACTTAGTTATAGTCTGGTTATTTCTGTACAAACTGTAACTCCACTTTGTAACTAATTCTGCTCCATTTAACTGCACCAGAAACAGTGATGGGGGAAATAAATGTTAGAGGACTGCTATTGCAATCTCTGAAAACAAAGGGAGCCACCCAGTTTCAGGGCTGACAGAACTGTGTCATTTACCTCTGGTTCAGATATGTACATGTTGGCTAGGTGCAGACATTTAAATAGCTCTAGGTGGAATTGTTCTAAGTTATACAGTTTTCTGGCAGCGCCATAGATTTCGATTGGTAGCAAAGGGAACACACATTCGCCCTTTGGCAGGGGGTGCCCTTCTTACATCGGGTTCTGATCACTTGTACTGGTAAAAGTGTAATGTCTGTGCCTGGCCTGGGTAAGCGCATAGCCTTTTTTTATTATTCCTGAGGCTTGTGCACTTATATGGAATAAGCGTGTACATTTTTGTTGAGCATTTAAAATCAAATTAAATGTAAAATACCCACCTAATTCCTCCTTTCAGTGGGCTATGCAGTTTGTTCTTGAGGAGTGTGCCCATGTAAGTTTTTTCCATCTTCATTTTTCACTGTGTGAACAAACTGTGCTCCCCTGAGGAATGCCTAGAATTGTGATTGCTTTCTATAGAAGCTCACTCTCCATTTTTAGAAAAAGGTCTCTCCTTTTTAAATTTGATCGACTATAACCAGGTTCGCTTTGGCAGCACTTACAGCTGGAGTGATAGAGAAAAGATTAGCATGGTCCCTGTGCACTTACATATTTGTGAAGCACTCGTCCTTGTGGGAATTGTCTCCGTGGGCTGCGCGTGTATGCACTCTGCCCTCCTCTTTACCCAGTCCATTTATGTCAGACTTGCAGAGTAGCAAATACCTTTCAAGCTAGATTGTTATTCCTCAGTATTGTAGAATGTCAGCCTCATTAGTAGAAAATTAGGGTTTTGTTTTGGGGGGATTTTTTTTTAAAATCCCCCCAAATTTAAATTTTTATTGATTTGAGTTTTTAGAGTTCACATCCTCAAGTTTTTCTCTGCAAACAGAGGCTAGAACTTTACTTGCAAAAGAAAGAAAAGAAAGCAAGCTGAGATTCCCTGCTAATTGCATGACTCCAGGAGCTAAGGCTTCATTTAAAAAGTCTGGTATTGCAAGACTTATCAACACTGCTTTTGTTCAAGGTGTATTGGCACATTCTGTTTTTTCATGCCTCGTATAAACAAGTAAAGCATTTCTATCTCATAGACTTGGCACTAAGTCTGTAATGTTTCCTATTTAGTATGCAATAAATGGACCAGATGTTTGTAGTTGTAGCCTCTCAGCCCCTCAAAGTCGATGGGATTTCAGAGGCATGAATACGTGCAAAATTTTGCCCATATGAGTTGGGTAAGGGGATGGATGAGAGAAATAGTAACAAAATGTAAGTTAACATTGCCTAAGAGTTTGTTCTGGCTCATAGTTAAGATTTCATAATACACAATTAGCTGTTTTTCTTTGTTTTGGCATCTCTGTTATTAACTCAAGCATAAGGTCTTCTGCATCACAAACAATGTGTTAATAGTCTTTTAACTAATGTGTCACTTTTTTATATACTAAAAAGAAACAAACCCTCAATCAAATTGAAAACTAGTCTTTTGAAACTTGCCATTGTTTAACGTGTCATTTTTTTTTTAAAGCATCTATTCTTATTTAAAAACAGAAAGATGATGACATTGAAGAGGGGGATCTCCCTGAACACAGAAGGCCCTCGGCACCAGTTGATTTTTCAAAAATTGATCCAGGCAAGCCTGAGAGCATCCTGAAGCTGACCAAAAAGGGGAAGACTCTTATGATGTTTGTGACTGTGTCTGGAAACCCCACTGAAAAGGAGACAGAGGAACTGACTAGCTTATGGCAGGGCAGTCTCTTTAATGCAAACTATGATGTGCAAAGGTAAGCAGTTTATATGCAGCTGAGAAATTCTGGTTGCTGGGGCAGAACCTCATATTTCTTTTTCTTTCTGAAAATCCTTGTTTTTTGCTGTCCTAAATTGCTGCACTTTAACCTGTTTAACTTCCTTTAGGCCACACTGGGAGTATTGTGGTCAGGTATATAAAGCTCTGGTATACGTTTGAACTAGCCATCTTTTAAACTGTCAGCATTTACCATTATATGCTTCCAGCTGGAAGTCTTGGTTGCTACAGTAAGATTTTTTTTTTTTTTTGTTCCTTTTACTAAAACCACTCTATTAGAGACTGCCATCTTGAAATAGAAGGATACTAGATTCTGTGCTCTTAGGAAGAGACTGAGAGGGGTTTCAGGTAGGCCTGTGCGAAGCAGCTAGTATTTGATTTGGATTCGGATGATTCGGGGGACAGTGATTTTATTTGGTGATTTGAATCACTGTCCTAAATCAATTCGGCTGAATCTGATTCAGAGCTTCGGGTACCACCGAATCTCTGTATCAGACGGGCCCCATTCCCTGCCAGCTCTCCCAGCCCCATCAATGGCTGCTCCACCTGCCCCAGCCTCCCTGCTTGGGGGGGGAAAAAAAAAAAAAAAAGACCTGCATTCACCAGCTGATTTCCAGCCCCCCCCCTTTGCTGACATGGAGTCCGGGTCCAGCTCCCTGCTGCAGTGGGCGGGGACTGCCCGAATCTCCAAATCTTTTCCAAATAGATTTGGACCTTTTTTTATTGGTCTCCTGATTCAGTTCGGCTGTGGAATCAGGTCGAATCTCCTCTGAATCAAATCAGCACTTGTAGCTTCTCACAGCCCTAGTTTCAGACTCAGAATTCTGTTGTATTACTCTTTCC
>NW_005842634.1:143296-154200 GCF_000455745.1 Alligator sinensis
TATGTGAAAGAGATTTAATATATATTCACAGTAATAATATTTATTAATACACTTAGTGGCATCTTACTTTGATATTCTGTGTGTGTGTGTGTGTGTATTTATTAGCCAAATTTTTGAAATTCAGGCAAACATGCCTTTTTGTGGATTGCTCGATGGTATGAAGTTTCAGCTCAATTACAACACCTAGATTACTGCCAAAAGTTAACTTAATGTCCTAGTCCAGTGTAGTTATTTGGAAACTTTTGAGTTTTTACTCTACATGTTTCTCTTTGCCTTTTGTGTTTATGTATTTTAATGAGTATTTGAAACATCTTTCTGCTTAGTACGGTACTGGCACTTTACCAATATCAGCTGTTAATTCCCTGGAGATGCTAGTAAGAAACTGTACCCCCTTAAATATGTGTACCTTTGTGTTCCTAAATGTACACCCTGATCTGGAAACTCCTCTGAATGAGGCTTAATGTTTTAGCCCTTCAAAGGCTGTATGCTAATTGTGGTGTTTTCTCATTTAGGTTTATTGTAGGTGCAAACCGTGCCATTTTTATGCTACGTGATGGGAGCTATGCCTGGGAGATCAAAGACTTTCTGGTGAATCAGGAGAGATGTGCAGATGTAACTGTGGAAGGGCAGGTTTACCCTGGTAAAGGAGCAGAAGAAAGTGAAAAAGTAAAAAACAAAACCAAACCTGAAAAAACTAAAAAGAAAAAAGATGCCGAGAAGAAATCTAAACCCCTTGAAGATAATAACCGAGCTAGCAAAGAGAGAGAAGAGCTATGACAGCCACATTGACCAGACTGAGTACAGTTAACAGAATCAGCAGTTCTGCTGCTCATGATGGTGAAACCTGTCTAAGTTTCCCACCTCACTTGTACCAGCCTTGTCTATTTTGGGGAAGTGGGGAGGGAGGCAAGAAGGTTATCTTGGTTCAAGAGACTCTTATGTTTAAATACACAAGTATACTTTTTTAATGTTTAGCATTTAAGTAACAGCAAAGTGAATGTTTAATATGTGGGGATTGACTACTTTAGGTTGCAGCTTTTTTTGTTACATTTACTTAACCAGTTTAAAGTTAAAATAGGTTCTTTTGCGTCTAATGTTATTAACTTTGCTCATATGGCAAGAAGGGAAAAAGAAAATCCTTGAAGTGGACCAAAGTTAATATGTAATAGTGACAGGCCGTTTTGTGTAGGCAAGTCAATTATTCAGAGTCACAACTCAGAATACAAACTGCTCACTGAGCAATATTTTCCACAATTTCTGTGAATAATATCCTACTTGTGGGCACTTTGATCACTATAACAGTACCAATGAGCCTTGAAAGCATAGCCTCCAAATATCACAGCTAATGTTGAAACAAGTGCCTGGGAGACATAATGCAAGATAAATACAAAGACCATGTTAAATGTTTGTTCTCTAAATCAGTGAAAGAAAGAAGATTCTCTATCCATCTGTCATGATAGTGGGATTAATAGATTTGCATCAACAATGTAAACGTGATGTCAGTGAAATTAAATTAAGACTTGTCTCCTACTCCGTTTAACTCCCCATTGTGTGCATTCATTCTGTAAAAAATCAGTATGCTGAAACAAAAGCAGGAGGGTCAGTTTAAATACCAGTGGCCTGATTTAATTTGGGGTTGGCTGACTTAAGAATCGACTCAACTCTTTGAATAAGTACTGATGGCAATATGGAGATAACTAGCCGCACATTTAGTTTTATGTAGGGTCTGATTGTTTTGTTGGTTATATTTATACATCTCCTATAGAAGCTGCATGCATACAGTTTCTGAGTTGGGTGGTCCCCTTGTTTGTTTGTTTTTTAAATGAACGGGTATCACCTATTTGAAAAAAAAATTCTCACCAAGTAAATCGGTCTTTTTTACACCAGTCAGATACCATGAAGATTTATGTCTGGGGAGAGGCTTTCATTTCTCTTCAAAAAAACTGTAATAAACAAGGGTTTCTTTTATTCTGATTGTGTCTGCATCCATGCTTGCCTTGGAAACTTGTTTTTCTTACTCCTCAAATATGTTGAAGACTGAGCATAAAAACTAACCTAGAAAACTTATCCATTTTAAAAGGATAAGAACAGTGTTTGTTATTTGTTTGTTATCACTGGAATAATGTTATTCTCCAGGTGTTTGGAGAATTAAAAGGTACTAACTTGAACCATAATTGTTGATTTAATCTTTTGATGTTGAAATACTTCAGAAATGGTTAATTTTGTTGTTTTACTAATTGAATGCTTGTACCTGAAAAAGACATTTACAACATTTGTACAGAGCTTTCTGTTTTAGTATAATTTCTTTCTTTTAAAAATGTGCACAGTATGTTAATTCAGCAGACTAATCTTTTGGAAACAGGATAACCCTGTCTGTGGTCCAGAATTATATACGAGTAAAGATTAACTGATTCTGATGAAATCTGAAGGTGATAATATGCACAATTCTTTCTTCCTGTTTCTAGGGCTTGTGTGAATTAAAGGTTAAATTGTAGGGGATTGCAGTAGAATAGATTTCTGTAATATATTTCATCCTAAGCCTTTGAATGAAAAGCTGTACAGTGTTTCTGTGTCAGGGTTTAATTATGTTGCTTTTCTGTTATTTTAATGGCATAGATACAGAGCAGTTAAGACAACCGTACATACTGGAATTGAAGTGGTTTTCTGCTTCTATAAACTCATTGTTCTCTCATCATTGATACATCACTTGTCAGGTCCTTATTCCGTGTGGCCTTTATTGCATCTTTTTTTCAGAGAAGATCAGAAGAATAATCGAAATGAAATCCTTAATCCTTATACTAATAACCACATGATAGTTTACAAGGTAAACTGCAGATTTCCTTTTACCCAGGCCTTAAAAAACAGTCATTTAAATGTGGCAATTTTAACTTTTTTTTATGATCGCTGATGAGATTACAGTGTGTTTCTGTTATATAGTATGCAGTGAAAGGATGCTGAAACATTATTCAGTTTGACGCAGTCTATGTCATGATACAGTTTAAAGGCAAGAATGTGAGACCTGAGAATTATTACAGATGCCATGCAAGCAACTAAATTGTATCTGGGGAACAAGTATCTAAAATTAAAATTGTCAGGATATGGCTTATAAAACCAGCATGGGACTAAGGTTTTAAAGTGCCAGTGTCAAAAATGAAGTACCTGCAACCATATCTAGACAGGCCAGTTAGAGCCTGATTCTTTAATAGTGCTGAATGTTCATAATTCTCCTTGCAGTCAAAGCCAGTCTGCCTAAATTGCAACAAACATGGTTTTATTTTAAAGCTGAGCTAGCTCATGTGATCTGATTTTGGGTATGATTTTTATAAGTGCCAACTGGTGCTTCAATTTGTTACCTGGTTCAGCTTGCTTTTTAATCACCCTTTTTCCTTGTTTAGGGAGACTTTAATAGGCATATAGTTGACAATCAGCTGCATTTCAGTCTGAATTCATAGTAACACTTGCAGATATTTGCATTCAGCTAGGTTCTTCATCTTCTGTTAATTCATTTTCTATATTCTCATCCACCCCCAGCATAGAAGGCATGGTCTAGAATTAGCAGGACAATAAGTAAAAAGGACTCCTGGGTCATCAGGTTCATTCTCCTGATACAGGGTTATAGATTGTAGCTGTGTTGGTCTTAAGACATAGACAAGGTTCTTTGGGTAAACCTGATATCTTTTATTAGATCAACTAAAATTGTTGGAAAAATTCTTTTTTTGCAAGCTTTTGGGTACCAACATCCTTCATCAGGCTGAGGAAGCATCTGCAGTTGGTCTGTGCTCTTCCTGGATGGAAGTCAGATGGAAGTCTGTAATCTTGCATCCAGGAAGAGCACAGACCAACTGCAGATGCTTCCTCAGCCTGACAATGGATGTTGGTACCTCAAAGCTTGCAAAAAAGAAATTTTCCAACTATTTTAGTTGGTCTAAAAACATATCAGATATTCTCCTGATATGACATTTATTGCACTGTTCATGATCTCCTTCTTAAAGCCAGACTAGTTTTCTTCAGATTCTACCCTGTTCATGGACAAATAGTGGTTGAGTATCCTCAATGAAGATCTTATGGAACAAAGAATCAAGCAGGAACCCAGGCAACTGTTTGATTCTTAAGTATAGGTATTGGATTTGTTATGCTCTTTATGAATACACCATTGCCTGGAAAAAACCTTTTAAGCCAAGTGGATGATGCAGTCAATCATGATAACTCCTAAATCTGTAACCCTTTTTTTTAAATCTTATTTTCTTGGCTATTAAGCAGAGATGGATGAAAACTCAGTCTACTCCCAGGAGAGCAAATTTTTGCTCCTTTTTTTTTTTTTTCTGTCTTCTGAATAGTTGACACCCTGCAGTAATGCCACTACAAATAGATTTATTTGGGGTAAGTTATTCCTATGCATTGTAAACATACAAAACTAAATTTACAAAAGCCTAAATGGTGTGACTAAACTGGTAGATCAGTATCTTTTTAATCCAGTGTACTTAGTCAGGCAGACTGGCTAACTTTGGACTGATCCTGCATGATGATTAGTAACAGAACTTTAATAACTACATTGGTAAGTATTAATTCTATAGTGATTTTACATATACAGCAAACAGGAATGAAGCTGATTTTTTTTTTTCAATCTATTTTAGGAATACTTTGAATGCTTTGTCTGTTTTATTGAGCATCGTGGTAATTGTGATCTTTCCTGGTTAGAAGTCCAGTACCATGACAACTTCCATTGGAGAGGCCTTCACTAAATTTTCGGATTTTTTGGTGGGAGCTTGGTCATTTTATTTCAGTCGGAGCAGGGTTGGGGCCCAGAGCTTGACATAGCAAGCGCTACATGCTGCAACTGAATGAATGCTAGTGCCTGAGCTGGCAGTGAAAGACCTGAATGAACATTATGCCAGAACCACATTAACTTGGGAGGTGTAGGTTAACTACTATTATCTAGACAAACAGTTTTGGAAGGATCAATAGTATTAGCCAGGGCAGCTATGTTATATATAATAGTTGTTAGCAAAGTGATTAAACATTTGTCATATAACATGTGCTGAAAAATAGTCCTGCTGAGTTTTTTTTTTTCTTTTTGTCTGAAAAGCAGTACTTCCCTTGTAGAAACCGTTTGCAGACAGGGAAGATAGTGTTTCCCTTTTTTTTTCAGTAATGTCTGTTTAGCTGGAAGAGTCTCCGTAAAAGCACTTTAAAGTACCATTTTTATTAGCTACATTATGAAACATCTCAAATTAAGCCAGTAGACTTTCTGATTTTAGTATAAGCTTGTCCCCCTTCCAAAAAGTTGTTTTCACTTCAAGAAAGTTTTCCTCCATCTATCATGGAGAGAGAGACATTCCAACTTGTAGTTTCTTTTATTATAATGAATTATAATTAAAGTCTAAAAAACACCAATGTTGTTTATAAAATAACTTACTTAGTCAGGCTTTGGCTACAATCTTATAATCCTGTCTCTCTTAAATGGTATGTTCTGTGTTTTATTAGCTTCCTTCTTCCCCATTCTTGCCTCCGAAAAGTCAGTGAGTTCCAGGGAAAGACAGCTAGTGGTTAAAGTGTAGGGGTGGAGAATAGGAGATCTCAGGTTCTCAGTTCATTTCCATTGATTTTGGGTGTCTCTGCTGACACACACAATCCAGTTGTCAGAAGCACCAAGCACCCAAAATTCCTTAAAATCATGAGAAATGTAGGTCTCCAACACCTTTGAAAATTAGGCCTGAGTTGTGTAATTGGGGACTGTCCAGCTGACATGCGCTTACTTATTGGGAATATCCTTTATTTCCTGTATCAGTTTTCTTACCTATTTAAAGAATAACAGTTCTTACCTCCTTCAGAGGAGTCCTGTATATCATGAAGTGCTTTGCTTTAGACATGCAGTGATCAGTGCATGGGCTACAAGTAATAAGACAAGTGCTTTACAAAACAGTCTTTGTTGTATCCCGCTCAATCTTTCTTTTTTTTTTTTTTGGTACTCGCCACACATCATTGTAATGATGTAGCCTTTGTCTCTCCTACCTTTTTCTGTGTGTTGATATGTCTTCATTTGCTATCTCTCACTAGGCTTTTTGATCAGCCGGGGGCGGGGGGAGGTCATCTTTGCATTTGCTTCAGGTTCTTATGTGGAGACACTAATAGAAAAAAGAGCATTTGATTCAGGTAATGCTTAGTCTGTAGTAAATTCTGGCTTTCCGACTGTAGGAAGGAAATGTGCTTAGATGCTTTCCTGGTCTTAGAAGACATTTTGGCCATGTGTTACTGCTTTGTAGTAGATAGAACAGCAGCAAAGGTCAGAGCAATATATTTCATAATCAGCATTTAAATGCCAGTTTTATTGGGCTAAGTACATATATAACTGAATATTAAGATTATAGTAGTGATGTGGTGAAAAGACAATGCTCAAATCCCACTTTGTGTCAATCCTATGTGATTATCTAATTCACAGGTGATAGAACCTGACAGTCTCCAAGTATGTAAATTGAGAGCAAACGAAGTCAGTGGAGTTGCACCAGTAGAAAAATGGAAGCAGGCCCATGACCCACGGCTGATTTATTCCAGCATGTATCTACATTCTGTTAGCTGTTTCTTAACAAGCAACATACTAAGATGCAGCAACTGCATTATCGGTTGGTGGCTTTTGCCTGGCTGTCTTCAACGTTGGTGTCCTAACAGCACTGATGCTTAGCAGATATTTTATGCAGTACATATTTGGCATTGGTTGCTTCTGCTCCCTGCAGACTGATCAGTAGTTGTTTAAGTAGGAAAAGATCTACTTCACTTTTACAGCTGCTATTGATGAATTGGCTAAGCTCACTATTTCAAATGTCAGCTAAAACTAAATATAGCATGTGAGTCATGGTGTTGTATTAAGGGGAATGCAGTTACTGCCAACTGCATATTAGATTTAATGTAGCAAGATTTGTGATGTTCAACCTGATTATATTTTTTAAAGACCATTCAACATTAGTTTAACCTGGACATAGTACTGAAGTATAAAGACCAGCAGTTGCATGTCTATACTTGGACTCCTGAATCCATCTTAAAGTTCCTAAACAAAAGTAACCTGTTTTTTAACAGTATAGAAATATTTCCTGCTTGTGAAATACAATGCACTTCTTATTTATATCTGTGGGATTTCTGGGTATCTAACTTACCTGAATATCTTTATATGATAAAGTCATGTTGGAAAACATTAGCACCCGTTTGTAAATTAAGACACTTGATTTTTGTCTTTTGCATACAAGCTACAGGAGCTTTCTCATAAGCTTTTCTCAAAAGGCAAGAAAAAAAGAATGAGTTGTGGAGGTACTTTTTTTTTTTTCTCTCTGATAAGTGGTATGAATCCAGCACATTGACTTCAACTATCACCCAGAGTGACAGGCATTGGTTGTATGGCATTACAGATTGTAAATGAGAACTAACAACTGGGGCAGCATAGAATTGTCTCCCAACCTACTGGAACTCAGTGTGATATAACTGTTTTGTGCTTCCAGTTATGCCAGAGGCAGTCCACTTAGCCTAGACGTAATTGTTCACCTCTGTGGCACCTGACAACAGCAGCATCTCCCTCTTTTCTTTCTCTTTTTTTTTTTAAAGGACCTACTTGCTTTTTTTCCTAGCTATTTCTTGTTTACCCTAAACAGCAGCAGCAGATTGACCTGGATCTGAATATCAAATGTTCAAGTTATTTGGTCTTTGAGGGTAGAGTAATAATCCTCTTACTAGTCCTTGCACCTGACAAATAGAGGAGTGAATGTAATTGTTCTATGGCAGCATATTAGGCATGCAAAACCAGAAACATGCATTCTAGTCCTGTGGGCACAATACTAAAATCTTTTAGTGGGCTGGTTGAGCTAGCAGCTATATACCACCTAACTTAATGGTGAAGCTACTTCTGGCAATGTGCAGTTGACAAGAGCATCAGTTTCATGGTTGGAATTAGTAGTGAAAATGACAAAACCAGCTGACCACCAAATAGTTGGGGCATTTAACATGGCATAATCAATGCTTTTATCATTGAAAGCTATGGGGATGACACATGTCAATATAAATGTCCAGTATAAATGGTTGCCTATTTCCACCATGGACCTCCTAAAGTGATTTTACTTTGTACCTCTGCCCTCTAACAAGTAGGAGAGAACATACTCTAGTATGTAAATCAATCACTGGTCCCTTTTAATATAACCAATGAAAAAATACTTGCTGTTCTGAAGGTTGGTTAGTGGTACATATTAAAAAGTTTAGCTATGCTTCCTAGCAGAACATTAGCCAAGGGCTCAGCGGGTCTCCTTGTGTGGAAGAAGCGGAGTCATGAGGAACATGTCTGGTCAAGCCATGCATCCATTTGTAATGAAAAATAGCCAGTATTGTGTGTGTCTGACCTTTGCTATAACTTCTATAAAACCCTGTTCACAATGAGACAGCCCGAGTTTCCTTGGGTAACTGAATTCCTCTGGAAGTTAGGTAGCTGGGCATGGGATTTATACGGAGGAAAGTGATCATAGGCTAGCTCACACTGAGTCAATAAATGTAAGGCAAAGCACATTTCATAGTTTGTTGATACTGGCACTTATCATTCAGGGTCATAGTGAGGAAGTGCTATATCAGATGAGGCCAGAGGTCCATGTAGCCCAGTATCCTGTCCCCAAGAGTTGAAAGTAGTGGATGTTTTACAGGAAAAAGTATACAAAATGGCATACGTGGAGAGATCCATCCCTTGTCATACCCTCTCAGATAGCAGCAGTCCTGGACTTAAAGATGTCCTGGACCTACAGGTACCCTGCTTATGATTTGCTTATAACAGCCCCTCTCATCCCTAGATCCATTTCTCTTCCCTAAATTTGGTTAATCCATTTTTTTTTTAAGCCCTATTATAGTAATTGCTCTTATCATTTTTACTGTCTTCTGTGCAATTCTATTAAAACTAAAAAGTCATTCCTTATGTCCTCATTTTAAAAAGCTGTCAGCATATGGCCACCTGCATAGGACGGAAGTTTACTGTATTATGTGTGTTTTAAATACCCAGACATTTGTATATGTATATTAGGGCTAATTGTTCTTATGTGGATAATATAACAGCTATGTTCAGCTGCCCTCAGCACTATAGCTATGGTTAGCTGGCCATTTTCTTTTAGGTGTTGCAGAAAAGGGGGGGCAGATACTCTGTGATATGGACATGATTGCATTGTTGTACAGAGCTCTACTCAAAAGAAGGCTATGGTAGAGTTAGCTGGGAGCTTAAGGTACAAATTTAGGGGCCTAATGATGGTAGGTATGTGCAGGGTTAGGCAGCAGCTTGGTTAGCATTTTGGGAATGTACCTTTTGTCACAACCCAATGATTTTAGTGCCTCGGCACGATGGAATTTTCCCGCCACATGAGAGTCTCTGTGCACAGCAAAAGTTTTCTGCTGCAACAGAAAACCCCGGTTCAAGAGAGTTCCCGCCATTCGCATGCAAATTTGTGTCCCACTATTGGCCAGTTCTAAATTATTCCTACGTGGCGGCTAGTGATTGGCTTGCTAGCCGTATAAAAATCTGTGCGACTTCTGCCCAAGTCGGAGAACTTTGAGCACGCTGCAGAGTGCCTTTGAAGATTCCTGACTTGCGGCTAAGCTGATCGATAGCCTGATCACCTATCGATTCTTCTCCCCGTCGCTGAGCGCAATCCTTCGACGTACCCTTTTCCCTGCCGGCCTGACTCGTGTACGGATTCGCTGGCCTGAGCCTTGCCAGCTGGAGCAACTCGTGTAGTTGTTTAAGCGACCGGACCACCTGCGTCGTGACTACTAGCGGCGTAAGTAAAGCTTTTTGCAACCAATACGCTTTGTCTGCCTCTCCATTCACCAGCCCGCCCAAACGACCGAGCAATTTATATATCGCCTCAAGTCGGCTCCGGCCGTCTGAGACACCTTTTTTTCCTAATATTAATCCTTCCATGGATCTAGCCTTATATATAACTAAGAGTACAGAAACCTGAACTCCATCTAGGAGCATTATTGGGTAATCTAGGTTCAGCCATCCACCTCCTTAAATAACTGTACCCATCCTAGCTTGGAGTGCATCTAGGTTTGGCTAGAGCTAAAAATAAAAGTCACCATAAGATGTTAGTATATTAAACTGGTTCAGTTTCACCTAATGCAATGAAAAAAATCTGCTTTCATATGGTTGACTAGGAGCAACAATTAGAAGTCCAGTTTAAGATTAGTCTAATAGGGCTGTGCGAGGCTTCAGATCCGGAGCAGCTTCGAACCCCTCGGGGTCTGAAGGAGCACATCCGGGTCGAAGCGCTGGCCTTGTTTGGCTTCCCGAAGCAGTTTAGACTTCCCAAGAGCTTCGGAGCTGCCTTGGAGATCTGGCCACAGGATATAAGGGGGGAACAATAAAATATATATAACTTTGTTTTTTTTTGTCCAATTTGGGTGAAACTTGCAGGGATGGTAGCCTCTGCTTAGAGCATGAAACCTGCTAAGTTTCCAGAAGATCAGTGCAGGAGTTTGTGGGGAACAGTACCCCAAGCTATTGAAAGCAAAACTGTCACATCTGTGTTACAGCACGGGGGGGGCAAAACTGCAGGGCCGGTAGCTCTGCCCCAACACAGACACAGTCTTGGCACAGTTTTGCCTGTCAGCAGCTAGGCATGCAGGGCCCCAGACCCCCCTGCACCGATCTCCTCCACAGCTGGCAGGCGTCACAGCAGGGGCCACCATCCCTGCAGCTGTCACCCCGCTGCGCCTGAACACACGCAGTCACCCATGGCACGAGTTTTGCTTGTCCTCAGCTTGGGGTGTAGTTCCCCCCAAACCCCTGCACCGACCTCCTTGAAACGTGGCAGGCTTTGTGGCCTCAGTAAGAGCTACCAGCCCTGCAGTTTTGACCCCCCCCCCCCCACCGGTTGTCCACACCACCCAGA